>NW_021637210.1:0-84282 GCF_004799145.2 Neltuma alba
CAGATGTAAGCATTTTAAGACCTAAGGGGTTAGCGGCGTATATCTATAAAGGTCCCATAAGCATGGAAAATTGGATCCTAGAGAAAAGAAATGTATCTTTATAAGGTACTTTGAACAATCAAAGAATATGTTTTTATGGTGAAAATGAAGATGGAAAGGTGACTGAAATAGAATCAAAAGATGCAATATTCATTGAGACTGAATTTCCTAATAGAGGAGATGTTGGCCGTATGTTCTCTCTTTATGAAACACAAGAACAAGACAGTGTAGAACAAATTGACAAACCAGAATCATCTAGGTGTGTCAATCTGATTGGGAGCCAAGAAAGGTTAACACCGAGACCTGAACAAAGAAAGAAAGATAAGCAAGCAGCTCTTATCAGAAGAGTAAAAGGGAAAGTGTTCCCAAAAGACACTTTCAAACAGAAGGCGAATCTTTCTTAGTTCTACTCAAAAAAGGGATGATGAGGCCCGTTCTATATGAGAAGCCTTGTCAAGTCCTGCCAGGGGGGAATGGAAGAAAGCAATAGAAGAAGAAATAGACTCAATGAAAAAGAACTAAGTTTGGGTGTTAGTTGATCTACCAAAAGGGCGTAAAGCCATTAGGAACAAGTGGGTTTCAAGATTAAAAGAAAAGTAGATGGATTGATTGACAAATATAAGGCTTGATTAGTGGCAAAAGGATACACACAATAGGAAGACATAGATTATAAATATACGTTCTCACCTATTGTGTATTTCAACTCTATTAGACTTATTCTGACAATAATAAATAGTTTAGACTTGGAATTATATTAGATGATGTAAAAACCACGTTCTTGAATGGTGATTTGAATGAAAAAGTCTATATGGGAACAACCATTAGGTTTCATTGAAAAAGGAAAGGAGAACAAAGTTTGTAAACTTAAAAGGTCCATTTATGGATTGAAACAATCATCTAGGTAGTGGTTGCAACACCTAACTTTCTAGGTACTAATAGGATCATTTTAACGTCTATGAAATCACTAATGCCAGGTTTCCGACCTGGGAAAATACATGAAAAATTTTCCCCCCCTCAACATTAGAATTCGTCGATCAAATTTCAAACCTTTAGAATAATTAAAGAGTGATCCACAATCAATCCTACTTTCAACTTAATCTATTATCACACAGAATGATTTCATACTGTGCAATCTTATAATATTATATTAAAAATATAGCAACCATTTTGGTTGACTGCACATACCTGCACTTGACAGTGCTCTTTCGCTTATGAAGAATATAAAATAATATTTACATAAAGCAAGTAAAGTTACTTGCCCATATATTTTGCTATACAATTTACAGAATTATAACAGGTATCTCTGCTCTTCAACCAGCCTACCTTCTTCTTAAACAACCTCCTTGTCTTTTGAGCTACTAGCCTTCACTGTTCATCATAAATTGGAGGGTGAGATTCCGAAGAATCCCCGTAGTAGTAATTTCCATCAAACACATATGCAGATCACATAAAGCATGCAAAACAAGCCAAGGTGGAACATAACCTTGCAAGCTAATACAATTAAGCATTTATGCGTAATGACATATAGACAGGCTGAATAAATAATGCGCAAATAATTGCCAAATACTAGCCCATGTCTATCAGCTACACGTGATCACGACTAAAAATTCATGCAAGGAATTAAGGATTACATGTTCTCATGCTTTAAACAGCAATATGGCATAAACAGACATGCAGTAATCATACACAAGTGTAAGGTAGGAAAGAACTACTACCTGAACCTTCCGCTTCAAAATCAAATCTTACTTACTTCCTTTCTCTTAGCTTCTTCGGTGGGCTCTTACAGATATCAAAACCTATTATATTAGTAAGCGTAGGTTAGGGCTTGGTCTAACAATAATTCATAAATTAGATATCTATCTTTAAATCCCAATCTTTTTCAATCTCTACCCTTACTTAATAGTTGGTCATCCTGGACAATTTTCTTATTTAATACATTCACTGTGGAGGGTTTCCTTCCTTATCCTTATCTCAACCCAAACAGTTACTTTTCTTAGTAACTGGTCATCTTGGTCAAAAATACTATTTCTATTTATTATATTTTAAGGACATTCCTTAAGTTCTCCCCTTATTAATCCTCACATTTCTTTCATAGACTTTTGAAGATATTAATACAATCACATTACTTCTAACCATAACCCTATGATTGGCCGAGAGACACACCCAAACATTTACAATTACTCAACTATATTCATTTTAGTTTACAAGTTGTACCAATATTTTGCATGATCAAGTTACTGCCATCGTTGTACTTTCCAAATCCATACAATCCTTTAGTTTAAATCTAAAAGAAAATTCCAGATTGAAGGGCAATAGCTAAATCACTCAATTCAACCTTTTATAGGTTCTTTTATCAATAAACTCCAATGATTTAATACTTCCTCATATCAAAGTATCCCTTAGTTCAAAGCTTCACATTTTAGAGTTCTAATCAATTTTCTCCTTCAAAATTCTAAAGTCCCCAACCTTCCAGCATTTCTATTCATCGTTCTATCACATAACAAATTCATTAGATAGTCATCACTTATTATTCAAAATTTTAAGAATAAACCACGCATGGTTCTCCTCGCAATAAATTTTGACTATCAAAGTTCTAAAGCTGCACTCTAATTTAATTATTTAAATGACATTTCCACATCAACACTAAGCTTCCAAAGTCATTCTTCATATCACAATCGAACAGCCACACACATGTATAATTATTCTTTATGTTCTTAATCGTTCTTTCCATTAAACTCCATGGCTTTTCTCCTTCTCCAGCAAATTTCCAGACTTTAATAAAATTGATTCACTAATTATTCCTTAATCCCCAAGCGTGATAGAATAATTAGGACAATATTTTGCCCAGAAAATATCAATGGGAATTATTTCCAGCCATGATCTCCATAATCTTCTAAGTCCTAGCACACAAATATTCTATTTCCAATACATCTTTAATTAGCCTTATACCTTAAATCTCAAAAAGAATTTTCAGATTTGGAAATAGACTTCAACCGTTCACAATTTCCATAATTCTCACGGTTCACACCTTTAACCTCTATGATCCTCATTAATCTGAATATTTAAGGAACCCAAAATCATACATCCAGAAGTAACAAACCCCCGTACCGGAAGTCACTAACAAACACACACACACACACACACAAGTATAGCTTTCTAACTCATTTTCCTATCTCTCTTCATGGCAATAACAACACGCACCTACTCTCAATGTCCACGGTCAACATTCACAACAATTGAATTCATATATATTTATTTGCACACCCACACCCCTCTTCTAAAACCTCATTCCAAGCAGCGTGGCATCCGTATGTGTGTGTGTATATATTTATATCTATTTGTACAGCTCGGTTACTCTGGTATTTAAGAGTTTCATATCTCTCCATTATCCCAAAACTAAACCAGCGGCTTCAAGAAGATAACAGCCCCTGTCTCGGTACCTACAAACCAGAGCAACAGCACATGCAATCTAGAAAATTTATACAGTTGTGTTCACTACTTCTTTACTGTCAGAACCCGACACCCAACACTTCAAAACTTAACCCCTATTTCGGTAAGTCAAAAACAGAGCAAGGAACCTACATGCAAGCCGATTAATATATGCGTACATATTTTCTCCTTCAAACCCGCACAATCTGACACCTCAACACTAGCAGAAATCAGATGCCATTTCCTTGATTCATTAAACCCAGAACTAGGACAAAAAAAAAAAACCATACATGCAAGACGAAAAACACGTTCCATTATCATCAACAAGCTCTACTCTTTCATCGTCATAAATTTTCAGCTTTAATCGGAAGTTTTACTCACTAACCAAATTCTGTCAGTCAACCGTTGCACCTTATTAAGCCACAGACTGGAGAAAACAAGAGTGGAAGGAAGTTCAGGAGGCTCACCTTAGTTGAAATCGAAGGTTGCATGCAGGAGAAAACCCTCTGATCAATTCCTCCGTCGCCGACCTCCTCCTCCTCTCGGTCTGTCTCTATTTCTCTCGTCTCTCTCTCTTTTCTTTTGAACACCGACGAAATGAATTAAAATGCATGGGTGATCAGCTGTTTAATGGAGAAGGGATTCAGATGGCTTGAAGAGAAGGCAGCACGTGTATTACAAAGTTTCTGGACCATTTTGCCCTCCAATATAATTATTCCTCCAATCTTATCCTTCTCCTATTTTTCTGAAATATAAGATATATCCAGAAATTAAACCAAAATATCATAAATGTATTTTTCTTATCCATTAGCTTCTTTGACCCATAAAATAATTTTCCTAAGAATTTCAGATCAAAAGTCAATTCCTGACTATTTTTATGAAATTTTCAAGAAAATAGCTCCTAATTTCAAAAATTAATCCTTAACCCATTTTAAGGATTTTATACCTCAACTATCTTCTTTACTATCCCAAATGATTATCCTAAAATTTTCAGATTAAATATAAATCTCTAACTATTTTTCCATAATTTTCAGAGAAGATAAACCATTTTTCTCTTAAAATTATCTATTAAAATTATGTAAGCCATTTTTGGGGAAAATACCTTTTTCAAAATGTCTCTAAACCTTAAAAATCAATATTCCATAATTTTCCCCCAATTTATTTGGCAAATAAATAATTTTAATAAATTTTCTCTTTTCTGCTCATCCTAAGTCATAAAATTCGGGGTGTTACAGTGGTATTTAAGATTTCACAAAGCAATAACTTTATATGACTTCCAAATGATAGAGGAAGACCATTGCATCTATATTAAGTGGTTTGAGGGTATTTTTTTTCATATCATTCTTATATGTAAATGATATACTATTGGCTGGAAATAGTCTAGATTTGTAGTAGCTATTAAAGAATGGCTTTTATCGAATTTTAAGATGAAAGATATGGGTAAAGCAGAGTATATACTTGGAGTTAAGATCCAAAGAAATCATTCAAAATGAATTCTCTCTCTTTCGGAAGAGAATTACATCAACAAGATTCTTGAGTGATTCAACATGAAAGATTGTAATCTCATGAATACCTCGGTTGCTATTGGAGTAGGGTTGAGTCCTGACATGTGTCCCAAAATCGAGTCTGAGAAAAAGAAGATGGAAAGAGTTCCATATGCCAGTGCTGTTAGGAGTCTGATGTGCGTAATAATATGTACCAGACCAGATATCCGTTATGCAGTGGGATTGGTAAGTAGATCGCAGTCTAACCCCGGTGAAAAGCATTGGAAAGTAGTGAAGAGGATCTTGAGATACTTAAAGGGAACTTCTAATTATGCATTGTGCTGGGAAGGAAGCGATTTGTGCCTTGTCGGGTACTCTGATGCTGATGTAGGCAGAGATGAAGAAGAATGAAGGTCAACTTCAGGTTATACATTCTTGCTAAACAATGGCGCCATATGTTGGAGCAGCAAGAAGCAAACGTGCATTGCCTTATATTCAATAGAAGCTAAGTTTGTGGCATGCATTGCAGTAGTGCAAGATGTTTTATGGCTAAAAAGATTTATAGAACACCTTAGATTTGAAAACGAGAGTACCAATCTAGTGTTAGTATACTGTGACAATACTGCAGTCATAGCCTATACCAAAGACCCCAAGTATCACAGCAAGACCAAGCATATTGACATCAAGTATAATTTTGTTAGAGATTATATAGCACAAAATATTGTTACTGTACAATACATTTCAGCCAAATGTATGATAGTAGACCCCTTGATAAAGCCAATAGGCGAGAAATTTTTTTTAAAAAACATGTGGAAGCCCTTAGTATGCGTAAAGTGTAATATGTAGACCCTATATAATATGCTTTTATAATTAATGAAATTATATTTTTTTTTGTCATCAATTTATGTATCTGTCTGAAAGTATATAATGTCTAGTATGTCATACAGGTTAAAAAGGTTGGCTCTTTCACATGGGCAACCGCCTTTGACGCTCAAGTGGAGTGAGCAAAGACGAGATATTTCTGTTCACCAGCAAAAGTAGCAGAGAGTGCTGATATGGTAAGAAAGAAACACAAATTGTATATTGTCTTGACTAAAGTGTAGCAAGTCAAGATGAGATCCACATAAATAAAGTTGGATCGAAGCTTGGAATCCCACTTCTATAATATTTGTAACCAGATAACAAACTCTTCAACGTCGAAGTTGTATATATGAACAAAGTTGAAGAATTTGAGTTTAGATACTGAGTGTGTCTGGACTTAAATCTGTATGGTGTTAATGATAAGTCCAAAACGACATATGCTCTTGTAGTAAAAGAGTAACACCATAACATATATTTCATACCACATGTGCTAGGAGAACCGCAAAAGGGAAGCAAGTGAAAGATCTTTGCTTCGTTGCTATGTGAGTCCCAAGGAAGGAACAATCCTCCCAATAATATCCTTTGACTTTGACAATATCACAAAGATATGTTTCAGTGACTACTACTTTAGCATGTTTCCTACAGTCATGATAGATGCGATGTAAGGTATTATACTAAGAAAGCAATTGATTCATATCAAAGTGATATTTGGGCGAAAGAAAGGTTAACTGCGATATACACATCTATGCTAGTGTCTACGACATGTCTTTTATGACATTTTGTTGTCGTAAGTATAGACACTAGACATACAAAAAAGGTAATCTGGATCAAACATTGACTCGAGAGGGATTAGATTTGCCATGAAAAAGTGAATATAGGTAAATCTGGGACATCTGAGGCATAATTTTAAAATTCAAGTTACACGAAGGAGAGGGTGCTTATGCTGGTCCTATAAAAGGATTTCTAGTATAGGCACCTAAGTGAAGACGTCATGCCCATGCGATCACGGCAAAGCACTAAGTATGAAATTGAGGGGGGAGAGAGAGAGAGTAGATCCACGACATCTAATCTACCAAGTGTGAGTGGGAGATGTAGGAAAATGAGCTAGTCTACCCTTGGTGGATTGGATCCAAGCCCATTAACATTGGACTCTGATGTAAATAATAGGACATTTGGGTCTTCAATTGTGAATTTCAATTTTTTGTTTAAATTGAAAAGGTGAGGAAATAGTTATTGTAAAGTGGATGGGTATGTGGAAGTGGTTTTCTCATTTTTTGAAGACATAGTAACAAACCGCCTGAGAACTACTCCTCCCTCCCCTCTCTGTTCTTCCTCCCGTGGGCATTTGCTATGAGACAACAGATCTGAGTTCACCAAAGTAACCGGATCTCGGTGTGGCTTTCTGAATTTGATCCACTCTCCAAATATGCCTGAAATCCTATATTTATGGTTGTATACACAATATTAGTGAAATTCCACACAAGAAAAGCAACTTGAACTAATAGAAGCTAGAATATGAAAAAAAGAATGAAAATCCTGATAATTATACATACTAGCTCAAGTAGCGTTCTTCATCGTGCATGCACTTCTTTGTTGATTTGCTATCACTGTGGAGAAGAATTGCTTGTATGTCATTTTTCTTCTCTTAAAAGCCAAGTTGACCTGAGCACAATACATATATAGTTTATACTTTTACATTATTGATATAAGTCATAAAAACCTATTGCAACTCAGAATAGATGTTTGCTGGGCATTTAATAACGAAATGCGAGGCAATCCCGCGAAGAAAATGATGGAATTAGATGACATATCATGTCCGGATGCTCCCTCTGCCATTGACTGGGGGACGAGAGGAGCTGTTTCTGAAGTTAAAGACCAAGGCCTAGATTGTGGTAAGTTTAAATTGGTAATGTTAGTTTTTATTATATGCAACTTAATTCTAGCATATAATACAAAAAATTAGTTTCATTTTTCTAGGTGCTTGTTGGGCTTTCGCTGCTGTTGGAGCCATAGAAGGAATCCACCAAATATCTTCACAGTCGCTTCTGGATCTTTCTGCGCAGCAGTTAGTATCTTGTGATGAGACCTGCAATGGCTGCGATGGAAGGTGCTTTATTAGAGCATTTAAGTATGTCATAAAGAACGGTGGCATTGCATTAGAGAGTGATTATCCTTACACCGCAGAAGACGGTCCTTGCTATTCCTCAATGGTAGTGCTTAATTAGACTAACTGGGTAACTGGGTACATGAACACATGTATATTTTCAGGATCTTATTTTATTTTTATTTTTTTTCCTGGGAAAAAAAATAAAAATAAAATAAGATCCTGAAAATATACATGTGTTCATGTACCCAGTTACCCAGTTAGTCTAATTAAGCACTACCATTGGAAAAAAAATGCATCACAATCGATGACTGTCATAGCTGGTTTATGGAGCCGATAGTGCCCTTCGATGTCTGGTTGCTAAGCAACCAGTGTGCGTCTCAATTTATGCTGGAAAAGAATTTCAAGAGTATACAAATGTAATTCTTTTTCATTGACCCACTTTACCATAGAACACATTTGAAAACTTGTTTTCTTATTTTTGTTGGCAGGGAATCTTTAGAGGAGATGAATGCAGAGGGTTCAGAAAACCTAATCATGATATGCTAGCGGTTGGATACGGTTCAACTGAAGATGGAATAGACTACTGGATAATCAAAAATTCATGGGGAATAGACTACTAGATAATCAAAAATTCATGGGGACCCCAGTGGGGACTCAATGGCTACATCCTAGTTAAACGAAATTCTGGTATTCCCGGAGGAGTTTGCAGCATGAATTACATCGGGGGTTATCCCATCAAAAGACATTGATGTACTGGTTTATATTAGCAGAGAAAACAAAGTTAGCAAACATATATATGAATTTTCCTCCACAATGGACGTTCAAAATTTGTCATGGATGCTCTTGTTAAGCACGGTTGTTCCTTGCCAGTAAAACTGGCATTAGCGTTGTGTGGTCATGCATATTGACAGCTTGCATACTTACAAATAGGCTCCAGTAGGTCCCCCTCAGATGTCATTTTCTCATGGCTATGTGGAGGGACACGTTAATTGCAGATTTAGCTTGCTGATTTTGTCAATATAATTACTTCATATATGCTCATTCCTCCTATAATGATAATAATAATAGATAAATTATTATATACTATCCTGATCCTTAATATAAGAGCTAGTTGATTAATTTGATTAGATTAAAGAAGTTTGTTAAGTTAGTTATTTATATTAAATATGTGTTATATTTTCTAAAATACTCTTCCTAATCATGTATATTAGCTAAAACTATCATTCGATAGAGTATTTAACATGTACAACTACTATAATGACTATTTTGAAGAAAAAAAAGGATAAATATGAGCGAGATAAGGTGGATTAAGTTCTTATATTTAAGACTAATTAAAAGTTTAATAAACTCTTATATTAAGGATTGGAGGTAATATAAGCTTTAGAAATTAAAGTCATCGTCATCAACAAAACCCGAACTTTCATATATTCTATATTACTTCGCCGTCATATGATGCTTCATGTTAATGGGGACAACCAATATTGTTATGATCGACATAACAAAATCTATTTTCATTGGAGTGCATAAAAAATAAATATTAAGACAATTAAAGGTGAGTATTAAAAAAATTAAGAATGAGTTTTGAAGAAATGAACTCTATAATTGACACTAAAATCAAAGTGAAGTATTATAAAAATAAATAAATACTAGAAAAATTAAAAGTTAATATTATTGTTGGTCCTTGCTATTTGATTGAATTTTGGACTTTAGTTTCTACAGTTTTAAGTCATGGTTTTTCATTCCCATAGTTTCATAAATACTTGGTTTGAGTTAATATCACAAAGTATAGGAATCAAATCTCAAGCTTTGTACTTAAAGGAAATAAAATCAAAATTCATATGATTCCTATACTTTTAATAAGTTTTGATTTTGGTTCTTATATTTTTAATAAATTCATGTTGTGATCTTCATATTTAGCTGCGTAAACTCAGACCATATCCTTATAAAGTTATAGTGACTAAAAAAATATGATTTTAAATTACAGAAACTAAAATTAAAAATTCTATGAAAACTAACAATTTGACCAAAAAATTAGTGAGGGCTGACGCTAGGGATGATGATTTTGAAAGTGTTGATACTAGTGTAGAGAGGCAATTTTGTACACTCGAAAAATTTATTTCCTACTAAGGACCTAACCCCCCCCCCTTTTTTTTTAAAGAATTTACCATGTTTTGATGTAATTAAAGTTTTAAAAAAGAATGCTGAAATGTCATTCTCTCTTCAATCTGTTGTTTCATGTGAGTCTTTTTCACAACAGTATCTATTCATAATTATTAGTTAGAAAACCAAAGCCGCTCAATAATGATACTAATAAGCTACAGAATGCTATGTTTGCCGTTTATTTAATTTAGAAAAAAAAAGGAGCTACTTTAAATTTAAGTTTAAACTAATTTGGGTGCCCACCTGAGGAAAAATATTTTAACATAATTTTTTATCTATAAAATTCAAATTTAAGACTAAACTTATCTTTAACTATAGACATTTTCACATATTCAAAAAATAATTTGTACACAATTAAAAAAGAATTACATCCACCCAAAAAACTGATTCCTAGACACTAACTACAATTAATTTTCTAGTAGAAAACTTTTTAGTCGATTTTCTAAATATAAAAAACAATCTGTAAGAATTTCTTCTAAATGGGTCACTACTAAAGAAAAATTGGGAGGAAAGAAAATTGGAGGAGAGAAAATACAGAAAAGATAAAACTGAAGAGAGAATATTATCATCTTTAGTGTTTAGATGAATAAAAGAAAACAAAAAGGAAAGGAAATAAGCAACTATATGAATGACTAAAATGCTATTACACTTGTATCAAAATATATTATGTTTAAAATTAAATTAAATATTATAATGAAAAAAATTATACTATATTAATATTTTCAATATTTTCAATGATAATGCTAAATCATTAAAATAAAATATCCATAATATATGGGAGAAACCAAAATTGAATATATTAATTTTTTTTATTACATATATGTTGAAATATTTTAAAAAATTAAATAATAAAAAATATTTTAATGACAGTTATTTTAAATATTTTATAATTTTACATCCTCAAACATTTTTTAATTCAAAGCGAGATGTAACATTTTTTTAATTCTGAGAGGGTGCTGACATGGTGAACACTTGGATTATTTTGACAACTAAGCATCCATGTGGAAAACATTTAGCTAGCCTTAAAAACAACTTTGTTATCTGGAAAACATGTGGATTCGTGGAATTTGCCGATGAGCCTCTAGCATTCCATGAACTAAGAATTTCTCTTGGAGATGCAAAAGAGAGAGATAGCAGTCTGCAATCTCAAGTCCTAATCGATTATTCGTTTAAGGTAAAATTACACTTAAACTCTCCTATATACAAATTTATTAAAAAGATGCATTAGAAATGATGGGTCAATGATGAGAGTCAATTCAATTTCAACAAATAACTAAAAACAATCAATAAAGTGGTTCATTTGTCTCCCGTGAAACAAAGAGATATTTTTGAATGTGTCTTTCCGTGGAAGCCCATCATCCAAACCCATCATGTTTTATGTTAATGTACTATACATACACTCACACATACAAAGCAGGACAAAGCAACATAGAATTCCCGAAGATTCAAATTGGGCAAAAAAGCAAGCTTTAACTCAGCTAAGTTACTGTGATTATTCAAGGGTACAGGCTGGGTGGCACAACGATTTGGTTCGATAGGCCTATGATGCTAAGCAAAGGAGGCAGAAACTTTTCTTCTCAAGCTGCTTGGAGATGCAGGCTTAGTTTTAGAGAAAAGAAAATAACTAATGTAAGAGTAACAAGATGGTGCCTCCCTATGTGAGTTGCAAGGGAAGCTTCTCCAACAAGGTATAAATATTCGTCTATGAACATTTAAATGCATTTATAATGGTCATTATCTATTTTTTATAGTTATAAACATGAATTAACAGACTGTGACACATATTAAAATAAGATGATGATAAGATGAATGTATCAACAGGCAGCCAGAAAAACCAATTTGTTGCCTTTGTGGCTGCAGCATAAACTCCTCTCACTATTAACCATGAAATACCGATTTGTTTGAAGTTGATGTCCACATCTTTGCACAGTGCACCAAGGATTCAATGAAAAAAGGATGCAGATGGACTATCTTTTTGTGAGCCTTCTCAGATCAAGAGAAAGCCAAACTTATTAACAAAAACAACAACTAACGATTAGGAATGTCTAGCAAAGTCCAACAACACAGAACAGCATCTAGAGCAAATTGAGTGCCAATAACTATTTCAGTTGCAAATATCTCCGGAAAATACATCAAGCGTTATAAACAATATAAACGTAAAAATGGGACAGAAGAGGAAAGGGAAAAAATGAGCAACATGTTTGCATTTTCTCAGTGGCAGCATCGCAACATTGGAGAAGAACCTCGCGATTGACAATGGTGAGGGATGTGAGACCAACGATGATACCTAAGACTGAATTCAACAGGGGATTTTTCCTGTTAGGTTGCAACAAAAACGAATGCATTCCACAACCAAACCCCAACGAGAAAAAAATAATTAACAAAGGAATGATAGGTTTCAAGATCTAATTCTCACCTAATAATATTTTGCTTGTCTATCCAGTTTTGCCACATACCGAGATCCAAAGTAGAAATCCAAAACCCGTTCATTTTCACCTCCAAAAATCATTACCAGAAAAGTATAAGGAATCTTACTAGAATGATTGATGGATAATAAGAAAATTGTTAGGGTTTTGGGTTTGAGAAACTGCAGTAACCTCACAAACACTAGGATTTGATCTTCTTCAAGTGGAAGGCAACGGCATGGAGACCTCAAAACCTCCCAGTCGTTGCTGACGGTAGGAAGACAACGAAAAGAGTAGGGAGCTCAAGAAAGGGGTAGGGATGAAGGCAGGAGTGGGAACGACGGGCGGGGCTTGGGGTCGAGGTGGAGGGTGGGGCGGGAAGAAGAGAAGAGTGTGGGAAATGGGCTGTGCGTGTGCCGCCGAAAAGAGACTGGAAAATGGGATGAGTTTTGGGGCCAAAAATAAAAATTTAATTTTAAAAATTAAATAAATTGAGAGGCCTATGGGAAAATTGTACTTTTTCAAAATCTGAAAGGGGAAATGAAAATGGGTCAATTGGGTTTTGGGCTTATGGATTAGCTTCTTTGGGTGGGATTGGGCTTTTACTTAAGTAATGAGATCTGAGATTATGAAAGCCGAGTTGTGAACTTTTTTTTTTTGAGCAAATGAGTTATGAGCTTATAAGAATTGAATATTGATAAATTTAAATATATATATATATATATAAATTATTAAATGGTGTTGTTGTGCTCTGTATACAATTTAAGTGTATAATTTTATAAATTATAAAAACCTAAATTAATAACTTAAACCTAGCTTTCATATACCTTCATCAAAAATTACTCATATATTTAAGATTTGATTCCAAATCCTATTGGGTACAATACTAAAATGTGCGCGTATTTTATGTAACTGTCCAGCTCATCATTGAGCACTTTGTTTAATTAATAGGAGTTTGTAACCTCTTAATTAAAAGTGTGGGTCCAGATCTCGAAAATATAGCCCCTGTTTTTCATCGTGATTGAAATCACTTACAAACACGTTTCACGTAAGTCGAAGCAAAACTCTTCTCATATATTTATCTCGTATTTCGTAAATCACGATTGAAAAGTTATTTATAAGCTATTCCAAACTAGCATATAATCATGTTAAATACCAACCTGACAGGACTAGTTTGCTTATACTTTTCCTTGTTTTTCTTTGTTTCTTTTTTTTTTTTATATTTATAAAAGTTAATATACATGTAAAGTTCATAAACAGTCACATTTTCTTCCAATGCATAATTGCAAATAATTCAATTTGTTTATTTTTTGATTGACTGGAATCTATACATGCAAAAGCGTATATAGTAATACAGTTATAATAAAATTGTAATAAATTATGTCATATAAAATTTCATAATAATTTCTTCATAAGTTGTGAATAATGTGATTATTTTATAAGATTTCTTATAATACACGGAGAAAAAACTCTAATGCTGAAAAAAAAAACAACTCTGATGACATTTAATTCATTACTTATTATATATTATGCTTAGTTGAATTAGTGAAGGGCAGTCTTTGCTTGATATTATACTTCGTTTTCTTGATGTTGTTGTTGTTTTTTTCTTTTTTGTCGTTGTGTTTTTATTTCTCTTTCCTTTTATTTGTTGCTTTCCGTTCTTGGATCGCAAAGTCGATTATTCTGGTAGGTTAGTTGTTAAGTGCAAGGAGAAAGAGAAGCTATATGGAATGCCCTTGTCGTGTCTAGCGAGAGTTCCTCATGCAACGTTTAGCCTCCTGTGCAAGAATGTGAGAAAATTGCAACAGTCCTGGGGGCGGTATTCAAAGCATGTTTTGGTAAGAGAGCGTCCCACCGGGCCCGGGCGTCGGGGCATTGGCAGATTGCATGAATCCTTCGTAGTAAGCCACCGTGCCATTCGACACCTTTGGGGTACCGGTAACTTCCAAATACGCCTCCACAAGCCTGTCTGAATTGTGTTTTCCTCAGTACTCATATGACGATGGGATGACCAAAGTGAAAACTCTCCAGTTTTTGTCCAACGCCATCTTGGTACTATCATTACGCTGGCCCCCCAGGGGGATATTTGCTTAGGTCATGCAACACTGTATTAGGTAAGCAGGAGTTTAGAATATCACATCTTCATCCCCCGATTCTGTCATCAAGTCTCTTACCTTTTGCCAAAGGTTCATGATGGGGGAGCCAACAATGACTTGATGCCAGGGATAAGTTGCCCGCATTGACTTTCTGAACCGAGATGCTACAGAAGTCATCCATGTATGCTTTAATCACCCCGGCTTGTTCCAAACTGGCTTCCGTGAAGAGAAGAAGTGCGATATTTGCGTCCTATGTTTCTTCAATCGGGAACGGCCGCCAGACCTTGCTATCAACCTCTGCTTGGTTCATGTGGCCCCGTTTCTCAAGAACAAATAGACAAGGAGTTATAGGTCCTGTTTAGTATCACGTATTAAAAATAGGGATAGACACTATAATTGTAATTGATGAGAAAAATCATTCAAACAGCTTTTAGCATAAGTAACTGCTCATGACATGAGATCATTAAAAAAGATGATATTCTCTAATACCACATATATGGGCTTGTTTAATCCCATATAATAAGCAATCTCTCTTGTTAAATACTCTTTTAATGGATTTTTTTAAATCCTAATCCTAATTTTTATCTCTCATTTTCAATGCTTTCTGTCAAACGAGATAAAAAAGCTCCTTTACCAAATGCTTCTCATGGGACTGAAAGAGTCGGCCTTGGCCCCATTCCACATGAGCTGCATGGATGCCCACGATATACACCCCCAGATAACGTTTATCATCCATCCCGGTAGTTCTGGTTCATGTGGACATTCCATGATGGATCGCCATCGATCTTAGCCTATTGTAGGCTTAAAGCCTTGCCTTCCTTTTCTACCCCAGGGAATGCAAAATGTCTTGTGCAAGGATGATATTGTCCGTGCCTTGTCGACCAACTACAAAGCTGTTTTGATTGGGCGAGACCACTTCCAGCATTATCGATTTCAATCTATTTGTCAGGGCCTTGGTGATGATATAGATCTTGTATATAACATTACATAGGCTAATGAGCAGAAAATCCTTAAGGTTGCGTTTGGTACAAAACATTAAAAATGAGGGATACGAATTGGGTTGAGAGTAAAAAACTATATTAAAAAGGTATCTAGCATAAGTAATTGTGTGATACTTGGGATTAAGTAGTCCCATATATGTGGGATTGAAGAATACCATGAGAAGAGATAGTATTCTCCAATCCTACCTACATGGGGTTGTCTAATCCCATATGATAAGAAATTACTCATGCTAAATATTTTTTTAACATATGTTTTAAACCCCAATTACAAGTCTTATTCTTTATTTTTAATACTTCGTACCAAACGCGACATAAAAGTCTGGAGGTATTCAATCTTAGGAATGACCACGATAGAGGTGTGATTCAACCCGCGAATTTGGTCAGGTTGCTCTATTGCAGTTAAAACAGTTATAATGACCGGGAGAAGTTCCTTTCTGGCAGATAATTTTATTTAGTTAGTAATAAAATAACTTTTTTTTTTTTTACAAAAATTATTTTATGCAAGTAGTTCACACGAAAATAGCTTGGGAGAAGTTACTTTTTGGCAGCAAATCCTTGCAGTCATTTAAATAATTATTATTATAAGGGTGTGGTTCAAAATTTAAGATGTTCTCCCCTTAATATATTATTGCATCAAGATGACGTCATGACCCTTTAGTTTTAATTCTCAACCTATAAAAATTGAAAGGGTCTTGGACACTTCAAGGACTACAGCCTATTCTCCTGCTCATTTGCTTTAAAAATAAATAATTAAATAAATATTGTTAGTCAAGCTAACTAATCATAATTAAACAAATAAGAAACTTTTTTTGGTCAAAATATAAGAAACTTAATAATACCCTTTTAAAATCTTCATATGGGAGTGATGCGGAATACTTTGTATATAAACTCAAATATATATCACATATTTCTTTTTTTGTGAAGGATTTTCTACTTATTTCTTTACATTGATGATCGATTCTCCATAGACGATAGTTGAGTCTATCTTAGCTTTCCCATATGTACAAGAACATCACAATTACTTGAAAATGCAAAGGGGGCATGTCACTTTCAGTACACCGTTTGTCTTTTTCTTCATTTTTCTATCTCAGTAACGTATCATTCATTATACATATAGCTTTATTTATATATCAGCACGGAGGACCTTAAAAATCATCATATCTTTCCACTTGTTAAAACTCTACAATTGACCATTTCGACAATGAAATTCAAACAGATCATTCAGTTCATTTATTTGCGTCATTAAAAAGCCTTCAAGTTCTGGTATTAGTTCCTATCTAACCGTGAGAGTTATTGTGTGTACATACATGAGGACCCATTATCTTACTTTTCATACTTTGGTCGGTGAGGTTTAGATTGTGACACGATTCTTTACAATAATTCTCAATATAATCCTAAGCATTATTATTTTACCCTTTATTGCTTTGAAATTAATGAAGATTATCATGAAAAGCCTAGCTAGCTAGCTAATCTCTCAGGATTAGTTTTTTTTTTGTTAATATAATTTTTAAATAAAAATAATTAAAAAGTTTGAATTATGGTAATCATGTTTTTTTTGAAGTTTTTTTTTTTGAGCTAAGTTTGTTTTGAAGGTTTGAGTTGTTGATAAGAGTTCACACGATTTATAAAATGAAAGGGTGCTGTTAGGTTTCACTACAAAAAAAAACACTTAATTACTGATAGAATCACCGATGAAAAAATTCCCTCAATAATTTTTGTCAGAAATCTGTCAGAAGTTTCAGTCGGTAAATTTATCGACGAAACTTCCGATGGAAATTACCAATAGAAAAATTCCGTCCAAAATTTTATTTTGCGACGGAATAAGTCATGGAATAATTTTGTCAGTAATTTTCTTTGAAAATCCATGGCAAATTTTGTCAAAAATTCTAATGAAGTTTCTGACAGATTTCTGACAAAAATTACTGACGGAATGTTTTCCGTGGCTAATCCATCAGTAATTTAAAATTTTTGAAATTTTATTTTTTATTATAATATGATAATAATTTGTATTATATAATAAGATAGTGATTTATATAGGTTTATACATATTTTTTAATTCTTCAAATTAGATTTTAGCTTACAACTAAAATTAAAAAATATGAATAAATATGATAAGAATTTGATATGTTTATGCATATATTTTCCCTTCTTTTTGTATCATTAAGTGGATTCATCATATGTAACATTCAATGGAGATTTAAAAGAAAATGAATGCAATGTCATTGTTATTTGATTAAAGATTTTTTTTTTACTTTAATATATATAATATTATATTTATTGATACTACCTCTGATCCTTAATATAAAACCCAGTTGATTAATTTGGATATATTAAGAAAATTATTATAAATTACTTTAAAGTACTCATATTTATTATTTTTAATCCAAAGTAATTTGTCTTGCTTATAAATGATATATAATCTAATGATACACGTAAGTATTTTAGAGAACTCAAGTGACATATGCTATACTAATTTATTTAGTAAATATTTTAATCTTTTTAAATTAGTCAACTGAATTTTATATTAAGGATTAGAAGTAGTATTATACAAATAAAAACAATAAAATCATAAACAAATAAAAACAAAGTCCACCTTTCAAAAGAACAAATTCAAACTTGATTTCTTATTATTTATTGAAGACTGTGATATGATTTGCACTTAAAATAATTTGAAAAAAAAAATGAAAAATCATTTCAAAAGAAAAAATATGATTTGCATTTAATATTACATATATTATTGATTGATTGTGATTAAATCTAATTAATTGGATATATAATGAATGAAGATATATAGTGGTAATAATCAATGGGGTAAAATTGAATGCTATTCATTTCGAAATAAAAGATATAAGAAGATTATTGGATGAGTGTGAGGCAAAGAACAAAAAAAAAAAAGGTTAAACCAATGTAGCTAACTAATCAAGATCAAGTTGGGTGTTATCATAAAGAACAACAAAATTGTCCTATCTAACATTTAACATAATTATTTGCTCAAAACAATATTTAATATAATTATATTCTCAAGATTTGAACTCAACACTGTCAACACTGTTTTTGTCATTCAGATATACAAAATCACTTTAGATTTAAAACTAATTCTTCTTGGGTCAGGAGCATTTAAAATTAAAAATTTCGCCACAAGTGGTGCTTACTTTGTATAGAAATCCTCATTCGAATGTTTCCGAGATGCATAAGTCACTATTACTATCTCTTATAATTTTTTCATGATAACATTATCCTTTCTTATTTCAAAAATATTATAGTGGTAGTTCATCATCGTGTGGATCACATTATTTTTCTTAAATCCAATAATATCGTTAAATAATTGTAATTTATATATTAATTTAAAAACTCAAAATAATTTTAATTAATAAAAAATTTATCAAATAAATAATTAAATTTCTTTCACCACAACACTTTTCCTTCCTTCTCACTTCACATCTTCATCTCCTTTGAGTCCCCATAAATGTTATATTATGTACATATATGTGTGTGTGTCGTCTAAAAACAAAAAAGATATACTCATTTTTCAAAAAAAGATTATCAAATTATCTTGAATTCTGCATAAAAGGTAAAATTCATAATACTAAATTGAGTATATCTATAATGACTCTGCAAATAAAATAAAATAATTATTAAATTCTTAATTAAAGTTTTTATTCTCATTTTTCAGAGCATAACAATATCATCATATATTAATTTGTAAATTAATATTAATCTCAATATTCATGCTATATAATCTGAGGTCTCACTATAATTTTTAAAAGATAAAATATATATTTAAAGAGTTAAGAAATAAGAATTAGAATCCTATCTAATCAATTTGGTTTTGAATTCTGGTGAAGTTATATTATTAAAATTCTGATTTTTTTTATGAAAGAAATTGTTGAATTAGATTTCTTTTGCCAAAAGTTAATTAGATTTTATATCTAGATGTCCATGAAAAAATCATATCCCTCCAAAACATTCACCCGTTCTCTCCGTTTATAAAGTTACAACTTATTTTCCCGCACAAATTTCACACATTCCCTCTCTTACTTTTTATTTTCCCCAATTTTGCTTCATTTAAAAAATTGCTTTAACATCTTAGGGCTATGAAACCTCTTCCGCACACTTTGTCTACCGCTAGAGGAGTAGATGCCTCCATTCCTCCTTCTCCATTTGTCCACCTCAGATCAGAGTAATACCAAAGGAGTATGATTACAACCAATGAGACAACTCCAGGAGCGTCCCTTCTTCCACGGCAAACATTCAGGTCACAGCAGAAGCTTGCAATAAACGGTAGATTTGGCCGGTTTAACTATTGGTTTTGCCGATCCGCCCTCAATACTTCTTTCCCTCAGATTCTCCCCTCTTTAAGTTTACATTCGCCTCTGTCTTCCAAAAACTTTCCAAGAAAAATGATGAGCCCCTCACATTTTCTCACGCTTCTTTGGTCACACCTTTGCTTTCTCTCTCATATACCTTCGTATCTTCTCACTTCTCACTCTTTGTTTTCACTTTTTATCACTATCTTCATTCATTTCATCAATTCCTTGCTGCGAGTGTGACGCTGTTTTTTGTGAATATTTAAGGTTTTAGGAGAGCACTGACGAAGGCAGTTCATCACCATTATTATACTGCTAAGGTGGGGACTGCGGAGGTTTGATTCTTTTCTCAGATAATAAAGCTAAAAATATTCTCTTATGTCTTCTTTGGCCAAGAAACAAAAAACCGAACCGGACACTGAGTCAAAGTGGGTCAGACTGGTAATAATTAAAATAATATAATTTAATTAAAATTAGTAAAAATATTATAAAAATATTCATATTCTAATTATAAAAAAATAATATTTAATTTTTAAATGGGTAATCATGTTATAAAATATTTATGTATATAAATTTTTTTATTTCTTTTTTCTTCTTTTCTCTATCTTCTCTCTCCTATGTGCCATGCCTACTTTTCTCATGATATCACACACCACGAAGCAATGTCTCTCTCCTTCAATATTGAACAAGCAAGAAAATAACTGTGTGAGTTGCAAAGGAAGCTTCTCCAACAAGATATAAATATTCACTATGAACATTTAAATGCATTTATAATGATTATTATCTATTTTTTATGATTATAAACATGAATTAACAGACTTTAACACATATTAAAATAAGATGATAATAAGACAAATGTATCAACAGGCAGCCAGAAAAAACAATTTGTTGTCTTTGTGGCTGTAGCATAAACTCCTCTCACTATTAACCATGAAATACCAATTTGTTTGAAGGTGATGTCCACATCTTTGAACAGTGCACCAAGGATTCAATGAAAAAAGGATGCAAATGGATTATCTTTTTGCGAGCCTTGTCAGATCAAGAGAAGGCCAAACTTATTTACAAAAACAACAACTAACGATTAGGAATGTCTAGTAAAGTCCAACAGCACAGAACAACATCTAAAGTAAATTGAGTGCCAATAACTATTCTAGTTGCAAATATCTCCAAAAAATACATCAAGCGTTATGAACAATACAAACGTAAAAATGGGACAGAAGAGGAAAGGGAAAAAAATGAGCAACATGTTTGCATTTTCTCAATGGCAGCATCGCAACATTGAAGAAGAACCTTGAGATTGACAATGGTGAGAGATGTGAGGCCAACGGTGATACTTGAAACTGAATTCAATAAGGGATTTTTCCTGTTAGTGCTCAACAAAAACGAATGCATTCCACAACTAAACCCCGATGAGAAAAAAAAGTCATTAACAAAGGAATGATAGGTTTCAAGATCTAATTATACTTTGCTTGTCTCTCCAGTTTTGCCACATACTGAGATCCACAATAGAAATCCAAAACCCGTTCATTTTCACCTCCAAAAATCATTACCCTAAAAGTATAAGGAATCTTGCTAGAATGACCAATGGACAATAAGAAAATTGTTAGGGTTTTGGGTTTGAGAAACTGCACTAACCTTGCAAACCCTAGGATTTGATCTTCTTCGAGTGGAAGGAGATGGAATGGAGAGCTCGAAACCTCCCAATCGTTGCTGATGGCAGGAAGACGACGAAAAGAGTGGGGAGTTCAAGAAAGGGGTAGGGATGAAGGAAGGAGTGGGAACCACAGGTAGTGTAGGAAGGAGTGGGAACCACAGGTAGTGTAGGAAGAAGAGAGCGTGGGAAATGGGTTGTGAATGTGCCACCGAAAAGAGCCTGGGAAAAAGGCAAATAGAGAAATGAGGGAGGGGACAAGGAAAATGGGATAGAGTTTTGGCGCTAAAAATAAAAATTTAATATTAAAAAATTAAATAAATTGAGGGGGAAGTGAAAATTGGTCAATTGGGCTTTGGGCTTGTGGATTAGCTTCTTTGTGTGTGGTTGGCCTTTAACTTAAATAATGAGATCTGAAATGAAGAAAACGGAGTTATGAACTTACAAGAATTGAATATTGATAAATTTAAATATATATAAATTATTAAATGGTGTTGTTGTGCTCTGTATACAATTTAAGCGTATAATTTTTATAATTTTATAAATTATAAAAACTTAAATTAATTACTTAAACCTAGCTTTCGTGTACCTTCATAAAACATTACTCATATATTTAAGATTTGATTACAAATCCTATTGGGTACAAGTACAATACTAAAATGTGTGCGCATTATATGTAACTGTCCAGCTCATCATTGAGTACTTTGTTTAATTAATAGGAGTTTGTAGCTTCTTAATTAAAAGTGTGAGTCCAGATCCCAAAAACATAATCATGTTAAATGCCAATCTAACAGGATGAGTTCGCACAATAAGGAGCAAGGAGAAAAGGAAGGGCAGTATACGCTTTGAGCGCTAGATACGCTGGACTAATTTTTTTAAAAAAAAAAAGAAGAAGAAGAAGAAATTGAAATTATTTGATACTTTTCCGTTTAAAGAATGTCCATATCTTTTTTTTTTAAATGATCTTGCTATGAGATTATTGTCATTTTGTGTAGTCCATATAAATAGAAAGTTATTAAATAATACTCCTCCGGTTCTAAATATAAGATATTTTTTGTAGTGTAAATTACATTATAAAAAAAGTCTTATATTTAGAACAGAAGGAAGTAATAAATTATAGCAACAGGATTAAGTTGTTCGGAGCTCAATATTTCTTAAATAATACTGATTGTTCGAATCTTACGGAAGGAAAAAAAAAAAATCACGGTAGGAGAGCTTGTTATTAATTCGTGCAATCCGCTGGGAACTCATAACGCAATCTGGTTAAAGGTACTCCTCCGGTCTTAATTATAAGACCCAATTGACTTATTTGAGGAGATTAAGGAAGTAAGTTAAGTTGGTTATTTATAATAAATAAGTGTTGTCATTCCTAAAATATATTTGCTAATTAAGTATATTGACTAAAACTATCATTATCAGAAGGATTATCTTGAAAAAAATGCATAAATATAAGAGACAAAATGGATTAGGGTCTTATAATTAGGACCAAATAAAAAGTCAAATGGGGTCTTATAATAAGGACCGGAGGAGTACGTCATATTTTGTCATCATGTGAGGATAGGACAAATCTTAGCAGGGAAAATGACAACACATGCAGGCTTTACTACAAAAGACGTCAAACAGTCAATGTGGTTCAGGTCAGATATTTTTTGTTTAAGGTGAGTAACCCTCTCCATAGGGATTTGTTTTGTTGAATACGCGCAGGATAATGCCTTGCCTGGGACAAGAATTGTTGACCTCGGAGATATCTTCTTACTGACGAATGGTACTCTATCACAACTTTGTTTTCTTAATTAAACTCCTCTTTCTTTCCCATCTTCTTTCCTCCTCCTGTTTTTTTTTTTTTTTCAACCGTTAGATTAACATATTTTAATGGTTTAGATTTTAATTTTTTATAAACTATTTATAAAAAATTTTAAAAATATTTAGTACACTTGCAAATCATTAAAATTAAATTTTAATATAGTTTATAATTTATAATTTATTTATTTTTATAATTTAATATTTTAATAATAATTTTAAAAAGATTTAAATATGAACCGTTAAAATGTTAGTCTAACAGTTAAAATGTTATTAATTTTGTTGCATGATAAGCATCACGTCTCTCTACTCGATGCATGCCAAATCAGCAGGCAAACAAAATATTTGAATCATTCGAGTAATCTTAGTCGTTCATTGACTATCGCGCCTTCATCTCATCCGCGAAGTCTGTTTGATTTTCCCGGTGCTGAATGGGTTGCATTATATATGAAGACATGTTTCAGTCCAAAAAAAGAAAATGTGAAGATATGTTAATGTACAGACAAGATTAATTAATTTCAATTTTGCGGCATGATAAGGTTTAGGTTTTCCATGGTCATATGATGATTTTAATATCTTCTGCCAAAAGAATTAACCACAGCCGACGAGTCTGAAGAGCTTTCCCAGATTCTTTCCTGTCCTAGGTATAAAACCAACACCTCTCCGATAAGGTCACAAGCCCCAGAGTGCACCAAGTCGTTAGTGTTTCATCGTTTCCATTGGCCAAGCACCACCCCCCTCCCAAAAAAAGTTATCAGAATTGGCGCACGTACCTTTCCCTGATCCCCTCATCCCCTCAAAAAAGCGTTGACCCTCGGCTAATGCCTCTTCCCTCTAATAAATGATTCGCCTATTTCAAAGCAGTCGTGTGGCCTTTTCTTTAACTTTTGTCAATTGATGAATTGACAATTCCCTCCACATGCATATCCACGCTTAAAGTGAAGAGAATGATAAATGTTTACCTTCTTCTTTGTTTAATTTAAAATTTTCTTGTTTTACTGGAGTGGCATAAATATGGTATTGCAAAGAAGCAGTTAGCTAATTATTTGATTGTCATTGGCCCTTTTACTCATGTATATGTACTACTTGCTATCCTTATAAGAGCTAATTGATTAATTTGAGTAGATAAAAAAAATTAACTAAATTAGTTATTTGCAATAAATAGGAGTGGTGTTTTTTAAAATATCCTTACTAATCAAGTATATTGGTTAGAACTAGCATTATTACAAAAATTATCTTTAAAATAAATAAATAAATATAAGAGATAAAGTGGATTAGGGTTTTATATTTAGGACTAAAATAAAAGTCAAATGAGCTTTTATATTAACGATCAGAGGTAGTATTTGTCAATTTTGCCAACATTTAAATGTTATCTATAGTCACAGTACTAGTTTGCATGTAATTTTTGTATCCACAAAAAAAAAAAAGGTATACATGTAATTTTCCAATTAATATGATTTTAGATTCATTCCCATTAATTATTTAAATAATGATTTTTATGTGAGTAGTGACTTTGAGGACTTTTTAAAATAATGATTTATAAATTTAGTCCTTCAATATACAATTCTCCCCCATGTTTGGTAAATTTTCAGTTACAGAATTGTGCTAACTAAGCTCAGCCCCTTTTCTTCTGTTTGGATCCTTGTATATATTTAAAAAAAAAAAAGAATTTTCAATTATAGAACTCAACATATAAACTCAAAATAAATAAAATTGCTGTGAAGGTTAACAGTGGATGTTTACTTTCACTCGTCTGGCTGTTTAAAAAACTAATATTAGTGGTTAGAAAAATAAATATTAACCCTTAGCATTTTTTAACGGTCAAGGGCGACATTACTCCTTTTTCTATACTTGGACATGGCTCCTTTTTGAACACTTTCTGAATAATATTGATACAAAAAAACTTTCAAATACTTGTGACTCCTATCTGAAAATTTCCCGTGTGAAAGTAGACCTTAACCCTTAAATATCTAATATTGAAAATAGATCCCAAAAACTGACACTTCTTTAATATACATAAAGTAGAAGGCACCACCAAAAATTTTTCTATAATTCATTCAATAATGTTATTTTTTTTGGCCAAAAATTCAATAATGTTATTCCAAGCTTCTTAAAATATAATTTATTAAAAAAGAGTATTAATTATATGAAATAATAATTAATCGCGTGCCATTGAAACTTTGCTCATTTAAAATAATTAAAAATTTTAATATGACTTAACTTCAACTTTGGTGAGATCTGTGTCATTTGGTGGTAAAACCACCCCTTCAAAAGACAGCTGCCATTGACATTGTTACTAAAAATAGAGGTGAGTAAAGCCGAACTATAACAAAAAATCGAACCAAACAGAATTCAATTTTGGTTTTTGGGTTTGGTTATTTCGGTTTTTAGTTACATATTCAGTTTTTATTGTTTTAATAATTCGGTTTCGGTGTTTGGTTCAGTTAGTAGAAAAAAATTTCATTTATAACCGAAAAACCGAAATAAATGTATTATATATTTATATTTAATAAATATTATTATAATAAATATATGTGTGGGTTTATGTGAACTCTTTAAATATATTTATATTTAATAAATATGGTTATAATAAATATTATTATAATAAATCACATTGAATGATAAAATATTTATTAATTAATGTTTGTAATTGTGTTTTATTATTATTAATTTAAAATCACTTTCATATTTATATATTTCGGTTAATAGGTTAACCGAACTGAAATATTTCAGTTAATTTAGTTTTGATTAGTTCAATTAATTGATTTCAGCTTGGTGTTTAAAATTTGTTCTATTCAGTTATTCAGTTAATTCGATTATCAGTGATAACTGAACCGAAAAACCGAATGTTCATCCTAAAAGAATCACAAGGAACCCTGCAAAAATCCCATTTCTTCTCTGTTCTTTTTTTAAATAAAATTATTAATTTCATTCTTTATCTTTCTTCCTCATCAAGACATCAGTACGTTGTTTTGAGAAAAAAGAAAGAAGAAAGACTTAGAAGAAAACAGGAATGCAAACGCAGCATGAGGTTGGGAGAGGGTTTGCCAACATCTTTTACTCCACAATCCGTGTTCATTTCTTGCCCCATTCTTTTTCCTTGGCTACATTAACACTCAGGATGGATGACAGGTAAGAAAGCTAGCTTCCTTCTCTGGCTTCGCTTTTCTCTCCTTCTCTGTCTCCCTCTTTCAAAACCAAAATTTCCACCAAGAAACCTAGATTGTCATGTATTTTCTTATTGATTTGCTTATATATGTATGACACCTCAAATGGATAGGGTAATTCCGCTTGGCTACTCCTATGTTAATGTGGAAAGCATTGGGCTAGAGAGTACCAAATCCAAAGGCTTGCTAATAAAGGCGATTCTGACAAAAAAACAAATCTTCCACATAAATGTTGTTATAGGTTTATTGTAGGAAAATGGGCCAGTCCACCCTTGGTGGATTGGACCCAAACCCATTAATATTGGGACTCTGATATAAATAATAGGACATTTGGGTTTTCAATTATGAATTTCACTTTTTTTGTTTAAATTGAAAAGGGAAGGAACAATTATTGTAAAGTGGACGGGTATATGGAAGTGGTTTTCTCATTTTTTGAAGACATAATGACAAATTGCCTGAGAACTACTCCTCCCTTCCCTCTTTGTTCTTCCTCCCAGTGTGCATTTGCTGTGAGACAACATGTCCGAGTTCACTAAAGTAACCAGACCTCTGTGTGGCTATCTGAATTTGATCTACTCTCCAGGTATACCTGAAATCCTATATTTATGGTTATACACACAATGTTAGTGAAATTCCACACAGGAAAAGCAACTTGAACGAATAAAAGCTAGAATTTGGAAAAAAGAATGAAAATCCTGATAATTATACATGCTAGCTCAAGTAGTGTTCTTCATCATGGAGGCACTTCTTCGTTGATTTGCTATCACTGTGGAGAAGAATTGCCTTTCTTTGCCCTCCTATGACTGCATTGGGTGATTTAGCATGTATGTCCGAAATCCTATATTGGTATCAGAGCACTATTTATCTGTGGCCTGCGTTTTTTTACTACTCATGTGTTTATTCTTCTATTACTGAGTAACGATTTATGCAAATCTTCTCTTTTACTTTCAGTATGATTGTTCTTTGCGTCTTATATTTATGATTAGACATACTGGGTTGTTCTCTGCCTCCATGAACTTAATATGTTTAAAGATTGTTTTTTGATAATCCCTTTCTTTTCATTTTTGGTTTTCTTTAAAATCAAGTTTTTAGGCCCCAAAACATATTGCATTGTGTAGAGGACAAAAAAAGAAAGAAAACAATATAAAGTATGCAAAATTTGGATATTAGATGGCAGAGTTATGGGGAAAATACTTTTTGAGTCTGACGGGTCTGTTGGACCCGACTTGTTTGTAGAAATCCGTCAGAGCCGTTTCCTGGACCAATTGACAGTCCAAGCAATTGGACCATCTAGTCCTGTCCGATCCGGCTTTAAAAACCATGATCCAAACCCATCATGTTTTAAGTTAATGTACTATACATATACCCACACATACAAAGGAGGACAAAGCAATATAAAATTCTCGAAGATTCAAATTGGGCAAAAAAGCAAGCTTTAACTCAGCTAAGTTACTGTGATTATTCAAGGGTACAGGTTGCGTAGCATAACGATTTGGTTCGATAGGCCTATGATGCTAAGCAAAGGAGGCAGATACTTTTCTTCTCAAGCTACTTGGAGATGCAGGCTGCAATATTAGAATAGTTTTAGAGAAAAGAAAATAACTAATGTAAGAGTAACAAGATGGTGCCTCCCTTTGTGAGTTGCAAGGGAAGCTTCTCCAACAAGGTATAAATATTCATCTATGAATATTTAAATGCATTTATAATGATCGCTATCCATTTTTTATAATTAACAGACTGTGACACATATTAAAATAAGATGATGATAAGATGAATGTATCAACAGGTAGCCAGAAAAACCAATTTGTTGCCTTTGTGGCTGCACCATAAACTCCTCTCACTATTAACCATGAAATATCAATTTGTTTGAAGGTGATGTCCACATCTTTGCACAGTGCACTAAGGATTCAATGAAAAGAGGATGTAGATGGATTACCTTTTTGTAAGTCTTCTCAGATCAAGAGAAGGCCAAACAAAAACAACAACTAACAATTAGGAATGTCTAGTAAAGTCCAACAACACAGAACAACATCTAAAACAAATTGAGTGTCAATAACTATTTCAGTTGCAAATATCTCCAGAAAATACATCAAGCATTATAAATAATATAAGCATAAAAATGGGATAGAAGAGGAAAGGGAAAAAATGAGCAACATGTTTGCATTTCACATCTTCATCTCCCTCGAGTCCCCATAAATGTTATATTACGTATATGTATATATGTGTGCGTGTGTCTCGTCTAAAAACAAAAAAAATATATACTCATTTTTCAAAAAAAGATTATCAAATTATCTTGAATTCTTCATAAAAGGTAAAATTCATAATACTAAATTGAGTATATCTATAATGGCTCTGCAAATAAAATAAAATAATTATTTAATTCTTAATTAAAGTTTTTATTCTCATTTTTCAGAGCATAACAATATCATCATATATTAATTTGTAAATTAATATTAATCTCAATATTCATGCTATATAATCTGAGGTCTCACTATAATTTTCAAAAGATAAAATATATATATTTAAAGAGTTAAGAAATAAGAATTAGAATCCTATCTAATCAATTTGATTTTGAATTCTGGTGAAGTTATATTATTAAAATTCTGATTTTTTTATGAAAGAAATTGTTTAATTAGATTTCTTTTGCCAAAAGCTAATTAAATTTTATATCTAGATGTCCATGAAAAAATGATATCCCTCCAAAATATTCACCCGTTCTCTCCGTTTATGAAGTTACAACTTATTTTGCCGCCACAAATTTCACAAATTCCCTCTCTTACTTTTTATTTTCCCCAATTTTGCCTCATTTAAAAAATTGCTTTAACATCTTAGGGCTATGAAACCTCTTCCGCACACATTGTCTACCGCTAGAGGAGTAGATGCCTCCATTCCTCCTTCTCCATTCGTCCTCCTCAGATCAGAGTAATACCAAAGGAGTATGATTACAACCAATGAGACAACTCCAGGAGGGTCCCTTCTTCTTCCACGGTAAACATTCAGGTCACAGCAGAAGCTTGCAATAAACAGTAGATCTGGCCGGTTTAACTATTGGTTTTGCCGATCGGCCCTCAATACTTCTTTCCCTCAGATTCTCCCCTCTTTAAGTTTACATTCGCCTCTGTCTTCCAAAAACTTTCCAAGAAAAATGATGAGCCCCTCACATTTTCTCACGCTTCTTTGGTCACACCTTTGCTCTCTTTCTGATATACCTTCGTATCTTCTCACTTCTCACGCTTTTTTTTCACTTTTCATCACTATCTTAATTCATTTAGTCAATTCCTTGCTGCGAGTGTGACGCTGTTTTTTGTGAATATTTAAGGTTTTAGGAGAGCACTGACGAAGGCAGTTCATCACCATTATTATACTGCTAAGGCGGAGACTGCAGAGGTTTGATTCTTTTCTCAGATAATAAAACCAAAAATATTCTCTTATGTCTGCTTTGGTACAATTTACCATTCAGCACTTTGTTGTTACATCCCAAACATTCTTATCTAGTTGTAAGGAATTAAAAATTGAGATGATGATTAATGTAGAAACTAGACATAAAAATAAAATAATTTTTGATGTGAAACGCTGATAAGATCTCGGTTAATATTTTCATAACTATCGGTTTAAGAAGAATAAAATAGAAAAATTTGAAAAAAATTCTAAAAAACTCTGAAAAATGAAAAAAGTGTAGAGTAAAGATTTTGAAAATTCAGTTGAGGCCTAAAAGATGGATTCCGATGAAAATGATTTATTACGGAATTTCTCGTAAACGGAAGTTTTCAAAAAAATATTAAAAAAATCCGAGAAAAATAATTGTTTTAATTAGTTGGAGATCTCAATATATTTGGGAGATTGATGAAAATTTTATTTAAATATTTATTTGAATTTATAAAATAGGTTTTAAGCTTTGGAAGCTTAGAAATCAATTTTAAGGAATTTATTTTCCTTCAGAACTACTGATAGAGGCCTAATCAGAGAAAATTCAAAATAAATATTTAGAGGTGGCAAAAAATTTTAAAAATTTTCAGATCATATTCCCATATTAAAAGGTGAATTATCATGAAAGGAAATGAATTTTCGGAGGTCTAGAAAAATTATAGAAAGTTACTAATGAATAATAACTGATAAAATTTTAAATTGGTTTGAGATAGTGATTTGGTTTCTTGGTCATCTTTTTGGACCAGCCCAAACCATTTGTGAGGCCCACATTGAGCCCAATAAGGGCCCAATTTCGTGCAGAATCTGGAGGTTTCAATTAATTAAGGAAAAATGCAAAAATTAAGGGATATTTGTGTGGAAACATCTAGAGAAAAGCCACATGGAGTGATTTGAATATTTTGAACACTTGATGGCTGCCACATACACCTTATTAGGTGTCCAATTTTGTCCAATTGAAGAGGGGAGGGGCAGACTTGAATTTTCTATATATACCCCTTTGAAAATACAAAAAATAAGGTATGTTTATGCCTTTCTATTCCTAAGTTTCAAGCTTTGTTAGTTGAAGTTTTTAGCTTGGAAAATTAGGAAAATTTCTGCCAAAATTTCACTAGGCCTTCTGATGTCTAGAGAAGGATAGAAACCTTAATAATCAAGTGGAATAAGAAAGATTAAGTGGTGTATGGATTGATTTTTCGATGAAATCGAAGTTAGGATTTAAGGGGAAGCAATTCGGTCAGCATTGTTCATGCAGAAGCAATTTGATTTTGCTTGATTTGATAATTCCAATGGCTTTAAAACATGTTTTTGTGTAGGAATATGTTGTTAGAAAGTATTTAAAATCATTAGAATCAAAAATAAAATTTTTGGAAGTTAAAAACCCCCTATTCGGCCAAGTGAACTTCATGGGTAAGGAGTATGAATTTCAAAAATCTGATTGCACCATTGGATTCCTCATGAAAAATTGTATAGGGATGAGCCATGAGATGATTGATTCTAAAAAAGAAATCATTTTGTTAAAAAGCAAAGAAAAAAGGAAAATTGTTAAGTTAATGTTAAAGTGTTGGAATCAAGTTGTTTAGTGATTAATGTAGCCTATATTTATGCTTGATTTGATAGGCATTGTGAGGAGGAACCAATGAGAAGCTTTGTCCCTTGAAGTAACCTAATGGACAAAAGTTAAAAGGGTAGCTTCGAATTATAATTTGATTGTTAATCTTGCTTGTTTAATGTGATTTGTTATTTGCTTAGATAGAAGAACTTGTGTTGTGGTGTGGTTGAATAACATTGGTTTATGTTTTGGCCAAATGCATTGGGTCATGTCATTGTGGAAGTGTTGATGTTCCTTTTTTAGCATGGCATTAAGCATGATTTTATGTGGTTGATTATGCCTTAAGGTAGAATAACATGTTACATGATAACTTGCTTCATTTGCATGATAATTATAATTCAAATGTTACTGAGATTTCATGGAAATCTCATTCCTCCTATGTTAAATTATGTCTCAAATAGGAAATGATTCATCTGATAGCAAGGGTAAGGAAATGATTTTGGGATAGAGGAGCATTATGGAATTGATGCTATTATGTTATGTTGTCTAATGTATTAATGAACTTTATGTTGAGAATGTAATGGATTATGAATGATATGTGATGTAAATTATGTTTGTATGACATGCCTAAATATTGGAATATTAAATGGTATAATTTCAAAAGAGTATAGGAAAAAGAAAAATAGGAGATAAATTAAAAAAAGTAGCATTAGGGGATAAAATCTCCCTAAAAGAGGCCAAACTTGTGACACATGAAATAATGAGCAATTGTTGGAATTTGGACATGAAATTCTACAAGCTTATAGATCTCATTTTTTAGCTTTAAAACAAGTGGTAAACCACTAAAATTAGAGTTTTGTGTGAAGAGTTATGCCCTTCCAAAATTAGACAAAAATACTGAAAATTAAAAAATTTACCAAATGAACAGTGCATCTTGATGAATTTCTTAGAATTATTCTGAATGGAATTGGACCTAAGGAGTATTTTTTTCCCCATAGAACTTTTAGCAAGCTTTGCGTGAAAATTAGAACCACATCATTTCGATTTTTCTAAAAGTAGTTATGAATTATCAAAGTTGGCCGATTTTCAAATGAACAGTGTACAGACAGGATGAACAGTAAAATGTTGAATTTTAAATTTTTTGCTCGGATGTGTTACGAAACGACTTATATTGGTTCTAATTGACATATAATGGGTTCTCAAGAGAGGTGTGACATTTGTCAATCTTGATTGCTATATCTAATTTGGGAATAACCCTGGTGATCTTCAATTTTTTTTTTTTTTATAGATTGCAGATTTGATCTTTTTTACCGTTGTAATGATTTGGATATTGAAGTGGGATCTCAGGATATTACCCTGTAAAATTGGAGAATTGATGTGGGAAATCAGGATGGTACAGGCGTAAAATTAAATAGGACACCCATCTGCTTGTATTTGTTTTTTTGGCCAGTAGCTGACTTCTATGTTTATTTGTTTCATCTTGAGTTTAGCCTGTTCAGAACTATGGAATGAACGCTTTCTAAACATTGACAAATCAAATTATTTGCATTTGAAACTTGCGTGTTTGATATTTTTACATGTAGTTTTGGACTCTACTTTCTGCAATCATCAATCACTGAGTAAAAATAGGTGTTGCCATTTGGTTGATAAAATACAACTAATATGTCATTAAAGTTGCCTAACTCATCTAGGTTTGCCATTAAACTTAGAAAAGGTTTGTCATTTGCTATTAATTATTTCTTTGAGTTATTAAGAATCTAGTGATCAAAATGAAAGTAGTGAGATATATATGTTGCTGCTGAATAGAAATCCAGCACATCCTGGCCATGGAGATGATTGAATGAATCTATGGTAAAGTATGCCAATATTATCATATAGCCTGAATAAGCATAAAAACAAGTTACTGGCTAAATCTCAAGATTGAAGTTGGAACACCTATTTCGATAATACTTGTTTAATTTTGATCAACTCACCACATTGAATTAAGAATACCATGTGTATGGCTATTTTTCCTTTAGCCTAATCTGTCTTGTTATGGTTTGTATCTTTTGGTAATCTTCAGAGCATAATTGTATATGCAAAAGTGCCTATTTCAGTCTGATAGCCGAATCTCATATTTGATCACCATAATTTTACCTTTGGGCCTATTTATACCCGGAGGTAGCATTGGTGCATACAAACTACCTGTTAGATTTATATCCCTTAAGCCATGTTATATAGTAATTAATTAATATATGGATATTTCATTGTGATAGGTATCTTTGGGGCTTGACCATTTTCTATGGCTATGAAAAGCTTCCTAAAACTACTCTCTTCTGTATATATTTGTATATGCTATGTTCTCTGTATTTTATGTCTTTGAAATAAAAAATATGGTGTTTGATCTTAGTTTTTTATATTAGACTACTTTTTTTTATTTTTTCACATCATACCTTTTTCTTATTTTTTAATGCATATATTTATTTTATCAATAAATTGTTATATATATTGCTTACAATATATACTGTCTGTTTGTTTGTTCCAATTCTTACGTAGTATTGGTTCTGCACAGGTATCTATTCCTTCCATTAATAATACAAGCAGTCTTGTATTGGGATAACACAGCTTGCACACAAGAATTAATGATGCGACAACAAAACAAGAATATATCTACATTGGCATTAATGGGAATTATATTATTTGAGCCCGCTAATAGTAGAAATGTAGAGAAATAGCACTTGAGGGTTATTAGAGAGTTGAGAGTTTTTAGTAGTTGCAGCTTTATTGTTAAACTATTGACATTTTATGTATTTAATTAAGAACCTATGCTTGTATTATTATTTTTTTTAAATTATAGCATGTTTGGTTTTCAAGAAATTTAATTGTCTGTGTTGGTTTTTAATTGTTTGCTCCCTCTAAAGACAAAACATGAATAAATCAATATAATTATTTAAGAAAAGTTAGAAATTCCCCAAAAAAATGATTATTGACAGAATTTTTTGTCAAAAATTGGTGACAAATTAGTGACAGAAAAAATACCGACAGAATTACTAACAGAATCTATTCCATCGCTAATTTTTTTGTTATAAAATTTAGCCACAGAATTAAAAATTTTGTCGGTAATTAGCCACAGATTACCAAGGAAAAATTATGTTGGAAGTCACTGACAGAATTTTCTTTTAGTAATCTGTGGCTAATTACTAACAGAATATTCTGTCAAAAACTCGTGACAAAAAAATTTTGTCAAAATTCCATTGCTAATTACCTGCATAATTTTTGTCAGAAATCCGTCAATAATTAGCAACTTAATTTTTAATTCCATCACTTAATTTTTTTGTGATGGAAAAATTAGTGACGGAATAGATTCTGTCGGCAATTTTTTTTGTCGCTAATCCATCAAAATTTTTGTCGGTAATTTCAAATTCCGTCAGTAATTGGGGTTTTTTTTCTGTAGGGTCTCATTTTTTTAATTCAATAGTGATCTTGTGTGGTCATTCACCTGTTGATTTTATATATTCGACCGGTGCCTTTTCCCCCTTTTTAAAGACTATTGGGGTTTAATATTTCCACTTGCAATGCTTAATTATGATAAACACAATCTCTTATGTCAAATATTACTTTGATAAATTTAAAAAAAAAAATCACAACACTAAATGCTCAACTAAGATTATTGTGAGTACAAGTCTAAAAGAAATGACCTATTTCAAAAAATTACTAGCCTATTGGAGGGAATAGAAGAGCTATTTGAACTAATAAACCTATTCTTCTTGTTTTAAATATAAGACTCTTTTTGTAGTATAATTTATACCAGAAAAAAGGGTCTTATATTTAGGACTGGAAGAGTATTTCGTTTTTGAAGCTCCTTGATCCATATTCCAAGTCAAATATCCCTAGCAGTTCCACTTCATGGCAATTTGGCTTCTTGCCCGTAAGTCCTTTATGAATAATCTCTCAGTGACATCAGTCTTTTGACAAAGGTACTAATACTTATGAGTAGAAGTTTAGAAATAGTCCGTTGAAATTTGAAATTATAATTGCAATTTCCCTTGATACTAACATCAATGATAACATTTGTGTCATTGTATATATTGAGATCCTACTAACACCCAAAATATAAAAAAAAAAAAAGAAGACAAAAAGTCTTATTCTGAAGTGTTACACACACGCAGAAAAAAAATATCAAGTTTAAAGACCATGGTAGCTCGAATCTTTTGGTGATATAGGGTTTGCCCACTTAAATTGAATGGGGTGGTATGAAGAACACTTGTAACTTCTTGTCATTGTTTTGTATAAGCCTTTCTCACATTCCAAAGTGGCTATATAGTTAGTTAGAGTCATAGGTTTCACTAAAGACCCTTTTTTTTTCTTTCAGTCTTCTGAATTTGCGTAGATTGATGTATTCATGTCTATTAAAATCCAATATGGCTGAAGTATACTAAACACTTTTCTTAAAGCTGTTTTAAATATTGGGTTATGATCATTTCGAACCCTTGTAAAGACTAGAGAGTATGATGGATACATGAGATATGGGGGGAAAAAAAGACTGATCCACTCATAGCCCCTACCCATAAAGGAGAATCACATCACCATGCAATCTATTTTAATATTTATATTACCTTTTTTTAATTATAGGGTAAATAACAAATTCATATAAAAGAATATGACAAACAAATTTAAAGTAGTATGCTTCTCGTAAAGGTTTAGGGATTCTTACATCAAAACACGAGAGAATCTAGGTTTTTTTTTTAATGCACAAATAATATATCCAGGTCTTTTAATTAATTGAGCATTTTTTATTTTGTATTTTACCATTTATTTGATTGATTCAACCACAAACATGGATGCATGATTCATTATGCACCAACCTTTAAAAAGGATTTTATTTTTTTAAGATCCACTCACTATCTAACATTATTCATTAACTTAGATTGTGTTGTATTGTCAATGACAAGTAATAAAGTACTGTCAATGATAAGTAATAAATCAAGTCTTCTCAACATAACTTTCTCTGTTCAGAATATTTGAGCTGAAATTAAAATCTTACTTTCACTTGATCTAGTAAAAGATTTAAAACAAGAAAGCAAATCTTATTTTTAATGTTGAGGATAGAATAAGATTAAAAAACAAACATAAATTATTTCTATTACTATATGCAAGAAATTAATGTTTTGGTGATGATATTGTCAATGTCCCCTTCAATCTCTTCTTTCTTTGTTAATGTTCATATAAATCAATGCACTGATCCCATTCCTTAAAAAATTGTCAACACATAGCAATCAAAGAAAATTCAATAATTAATACATAAAAATAAAATAAAATGAATAAAATTTTGAAAAACATCACACCATATGATGACCTACCTGCACTGACAAGTCGGTATTTGTCCATGGTCACAACACTTTTCCTTAATTTCTCCCTTACTAAACAATTTAACCAAATTATTTAGTTTCATGTTGCCACCACCTAATTGGACAACTTCGTTTTCTAAAATAATTTTTTTTCTAAAATTGTTTTCCAATAAAACATTAAAAATTGATGATATATACAAACTTGATGAACAAAGCAGATTCCTAGAGAAGAAATTCGAAAGTTATCAACTTCTAAAGCTTAAATAGAATTCTATTTTGGCAAGGTACAAGAAAGGTTTTATATACTGATTGACAATAAATTAAAATAATAAATAAATTACAAATAAATAAATATATGTTTGAAATTGTCTGCTATGGGACTATCAAACAAAACCCAAGTGGGCACAAGAATTGCTGAGCTCTTAACTTCTCCCATTGACTTATATATAGTAAGAATGGAGTGATATATCAATTAATCTATACTTTTTGATGGAAAACACTACCTAACTTTAATATGTGTGTGTGTGTGTGTGTGTGTAAATATTACATGAATAATAGCAATGAATCTTTTAACACCCCCAAGATTGTATTAATTATTTTTTTTAGGTCCCCTAAGATGATGACAAGATAGTGTAAATTAAATAATACTATTAGTGTCATGTTAAGTGTCAAATCAAGAAAAAAGGAAGCGAAAGAGAAGCTGCTAGCAAGCTGGGTAGGCAAGAAGAGACCAAATTGCTGAGGATGGTGGGTTATCAAAGTACTGTTTCGTAGGGAGAAAAACATTAAATGAGAGTGAAATTAGTTTACATTGTTTTCTTTAATGCAATCAATTTAAACATACACACACGGACATATTAATATCAGATTTAAACTCAAAATCTTGTTCAAGCATGACAAGTTATATTGTAATTGAGACATCTTGTTGTGACATAATTTTATCATTAACAGTCTAAGGTTATAAGCAAATCAAATTCATGATCTCTTATTTACAGAAGAGTATTTATACCACTAGACTTGAAGGTTATTGTTTGCCTTGGACATAATTAGTTCACATTGCTGTCAAGTGATGAGGAGGAAGAAGAAGAATGGTAGCTGTTGTAGGGCATGCACCAATAAGTGGACATAGAAAGATGTGTGTAAGAGAGGGAGAGAGGTAACAAATGTTATTGGTACAGATGTAAAGCTAAGCTAAATGAGGGAAAAGGGGGTTGGAAGTACTTGAGACATGAGTGAAATCGAGATCTATATGATTTCCTGGTTAATTAAAGCAAGGAGGTATGGCCATGATTGTGTTACCATCACTTAAACCACTCTTTATGGTTTTTCTTCCATCCCTTTCTCTTTCTTGATTTCAGAATCTGATATCTAGCTCCGGTTATTAATTTAGTTTTAACTTCTAAGTTGAGTCAGGCCTCAAATTAAATGTGGGAATTTTTTAAATTTTCATAGTACTGAGTTTCTTACCATATTCGTTAATTTAGTGTACCAAGCCCATGGTTGGCACATTCATCCACTTTTAATGGGCTCTAGGATAAAGCCCAAATATCTGAAAAATGTTTGAAGGTATTCCTATGCAAGTTTGAAATTGTGACTTTGGGCAAGGCCCTACTCGAAAAAATCCTCCTTTCAAGAGACCAACAAGAAGCAAGAGAACAAGATGAATTGATCTGACGTGGACCTCAGGCTAAGCCCACTAAAAACAAACATGGACTTGGTTTAATGGGCTATTCGGCAAAGCCCAAACAAAGCTTAGAAAAATAGCCCTCTATTATATTAAAAAGATAAAAGCTTTCTACCAACAAAACCTGGCATAGTTACCAAAGCGCGCTAGCAGAACTGGTAAGGGAGTTGTGTCCCTTAACCATCGCCTTTGGGGTTCGATTCCTGGAGGGATGGGAATGGAGCAAGCGTGTCTGGGAGAGTCGCCTCCATTTTGGGCCTAACAATACCCGAAGGATTAGTCATTGGGCTCGCTCCGATGGATACCCTGGTGAAAAAAAAAAAACTGGCATAGTTGGTAGATGGCTGGGTCCCTTAAACATGATGTCCTAGATTCAAACTAGGCCGTGTGCATGGAAAAGGCTTTGTTAGGAGAGGCAAAACCCATTTCGGTGATCTCTACGCCTTAAGAGGATTAATCTCTAGTTATCAGCTGGGGAATACCACCTGGTTTTATCCGAATTGCCCTTGTGTCACTCAGAGATTTTACTCACCATGTTATGCCTAATGGGTCTTTCAATATGATAATATTCAGATTATGCTTCTTTTCATGGTTGCTTGAGTAAGCAAATGGTATCCATTTGGCAATAGTTAGTGGTTTTATGCAGTTTTTAAGCTGGATATGTATGCTTCATTGAGGATAGCACTGTGTCTTGTGGAGATTGGGAGCATCCAAAATTTTAGAAATGATAGGATTTTCTTCCTCGTATCTTTGTCATCATCTCCTTGGTCTATCTTACCATACAACAACGCTAATTTGCTAGGTTGTTGATTGTGAAGGCTTACTGTTTATATTTTCTCAATATGTTAAACATCCAACGTGTTTGCCTGTATTCATTGGGATGGAATTTTTGCAGCCCAGGAGGTTAAAAGTGGAGTTTAAGTGCGCTTGGTGAACTTGCCAAAGAAGAAGAACATCCTATAATAGCATGCAAGAAGTGTCTAATATGGAGGTCTTGAAGCCCAAGAAATACTCATCCAATTAGAGGCCCAACCAGCCCTCCAATGTGTTCAAAGTATTTATAGCTTCAGAATACTTACATGGAGGATGATATGGATCATTGCTTAAACAATGACATGGACACATGCGGAGCTTGACGTGACATATGGAAGGCCACCCCGAAAGCCACCATGGCATGTGAGTCATTAGAGTGTAAACACTTGGACCTTAAGAAAAAAACAAGAGTGCGTTCTAAGAGCCTAAAAGGAGATTTAAAGCCAATTCCTATGTAATTAAAGGCTCAACACAATTATATGTGCCTGGAGGAGTCCATTAGAGCTATAATCTTTTAAATTGCAGTCCAAATGCATTGTGTTATGGACCATAGGAGTTCCAGAACATGATTCAACCATATTCAAGCCTAAATGGGTGTCTAAAAGGCCCATACATGCTTATGGGCGTGAATAGCAATTATGAAGACCCATTTGGAAGATCCAGGAAGATTCAAGAAGCATCAAGAGTAATCTTATATGATATTAAATAGAATTCTATTTGTTTTAATTAGTTTTCTATTTTACAGTTTCCTATTTTGTATTGATTGCTTCTTGAAGGCAAAGACTTGCTTATTTTGTATTGCATTAATGAGTAGAGAGTCAAATAATATCCTTCTCATTAATGAAAGGATCCTGCTAGGTAGTGTGTGATCTAGATTATTCTATCTTGACTAGCAAGTTAGAGTATTCTAGAAAGTCTTTTGATTTTCCTAATTTTGTTGTATTTTCGCATCTATTTTTGATGCATTTTATTTACTTAGTGTTTAGGCTCTAAAAGCTTATATTGGGCTTTTAGGGCTTAGGTTATCAATTAGGGTTTTTATTTTAGGGTTTTCAAGAGTCTTAGTCTATAAATAATTTAGTATGTACTCTTTTCAGTGGAGATTATTTTGAGTAATTAATAAAATGAGAATTTTACTTCTCTTTGTGTGAGCCTTGCTTGCATTTTCGTATTCTCGTAAGAATACTCGATAGTATCAAGGGATTGATCAACCTCGTGGTGTCTTCATGGCTAGAGTTGTAAGAGACAAGGTTGATCAATCCCTTGATACTATCGAGTATTCTCACGAGAATACGAAGATACAAGCAAGGCTCACACAAAGAGAAGTAAAATTCTCATTTTATTAATTATTCAAAATCATCTCCTCTGAAAAGAGTACATACTAAATTATTTATAGACTAAGACTCTTAAAAACCCTAAAATAAAAACCCTAATTGATAACCGAAGCCCTAAAAGCCCAATATAAGCTTTTAGAGCCTAAAACACTAAATAAATAAAATGCATCAAAAATAGATGCGAAAATACAACAAAATTAGGAAAATCAAAAGTCTTTCTAGAATACTCTAACTTGCTAGTCAAGATAGAATAATCTAGATCACACACTACCTAGCAGGATCCCTTCATTAATGAGAAGGATATTATTTGACTCTTTACTCATTAATGCAATACAAAATAAGTAAGTCTTTGCCTTCAAGAAGCAATCAATACAAAATAGGAAACTGTAAAATAGAAAACTAATTAAAATAAATAGAATCCTATTTAATATCATATAAAATTACTCTTGATGCTTCTTGAATCTTCTTGGACCTTCCAAATGGGTCTTCATAATTGCTATTCACGTCCATAAGCATGTATGGGCCTTTTAGACACCCATTTGCGCTTGAATATAGTTGAATCACATTTTGGAACTCTTATGGTCCATAACACAATGTATTTGGACTCCAATTTAAAAGATTATAGCTCTAATGGACTCCTCCAGGCACATATAATTGTGTTGGGCCTTTAATTACATAGGAATTGGCTTTAAATCTCCTTTTGGGCTCTTAGAACGCACTCTTGTTTTTTTCTTAAGGTCCAAGTGTTTACACTCTAATGACTCACATGCCATGGTGGCTTTTGGGGTGGCTTTCCATATGTCACGTCAAGCTCCGCATGTGTCCATGTCATTGTCCAAGCAATGATCCATATCATCCTCCATGTAAGCATTCTGAAGCTATAAATACTTTGAACACATTGGAGGGCTGGTTGGGCTTCTAACTGGATGAGTATTTCTTGAGTTTCAAGACCTCCATATTGGACACTTCTTGGCATGCTATCACATAGGGATATTAAATTTGCTTCCCAATGGATTCCTGGCATAGTTGATATAGTCCCAGCTCTTTCTGGTAACAAGAAGACCAGGGACCCTGTTTGCAAGGGCTTTGCATTTGTTTATTACAAGTGTGAAGAGGATGCTGCTAGGTGTGTTCTAACTTCAAACCACAATCTCAATCCCTTTCTAAATAGTGACTTGCATCTAGTTCGTTCAAGTGTTCTAACCCCTCAATGTTGGATTTTTCAATAAAGTCACTACATATGCATGCTTTTTTCAAGTCAGCAGCATGTCATAGTTTGTTTCAAAAATACTTTTCATACGTTATAATATGATTAATTGATTCAATAGAGACACTTCTGAAAAAAATGCATCGTAAGTTTTTTTCCCCCTCTTCCAAATCGGATAGATGTAGAGCATTACATCTTCCCCTTGAATAATTAAACATGATAGCGGCCTCTTTCTGAACTTTTGTTGAACAGGGTTCTTTTTTATTTTTATGTTTAATTGATTATATTGCAACTTGATATGTCTCACACAGACCATTACAATAATTTCTGGGAGATGAATATTTGAATGTGTTGATCTAGCTTTTATCTAGAACCCTCTTCAAAACGCAGGGTTCGTGATCCTCCTCCTTAAAATGTTCTCAGGAAGGCATTCTTCTCTCTATGAAATATGTGAAATTTTGTCAAAGATGGTTCTCTTACACCGGATAATTAATTCAAGCTTCTCCATGTCATTTTACATCGCTAGAGTGACTAGGAGTTGTATTTACATTGGGATCTATCTGGCATTTAATTATTGCATACCACTGTTATTGTTCAAAATGACTCAATGTGTTCTCGCTGCACCTGTATATTACAAAATTCAATCCTCCTCCTCTTCACAGGTTTGTGCAACTATACTCTGGGCAAACTGTTCCCTTTGGTAAAATTCAAAAGTAAAATTCAAAAGCATATAAAGTGTGAGCTTCTGAATGAAATGTCTCCAGTGTCTGCAAGTCTGGAATCAAGCCAAGATGATACTAATGCAGCTACGCCACAGCTCATAGTCCCAGCCATAGAAGAAAGCTCAAATGAGGACTCCAATATGGATAATTCTGCATTCAGTTCTCGGGATGAGACTGCTTCTAGCTCCGATGAATTGGATGCCAAATATAGAACAGAACAGGTTGAAGAGAATGAAGACTTTGGGATCTGCAAAGAGTAACGAACACCCCTGTGAATTATAGAATGCATGTGACATGATTTTTATGTTTAATGATCATGTTCATCCTGTTAATCTGATTTCAGGTCCAAGATAAAGGAGAAGGCAGTTTTAAGTGATGTTTTCTCCAAATACGGAACAAAAGCTGCTTTTTCAAAGGATAGTTAAGGGGAATTAATTGCCATGGCCAAATATGCTGGGACTAGATCATCACCTGAGGTGTGGACTGTCTAAAGAAACAGACTTGAATGATGAATGAGGGATGGGATGGTCTCCTTAATTCCACGTTGTAATTCTATGCATTAGATCTTATTTCAATCAAAATTTACTAAATATCATGGCAAGAAAAAAAGAAAAAGAAAAGCAAATTTAAGCTCAATTCCATTTATTCTGAAATTTTATGAGGTTGTTGCCATTTCATAAGATTATTATATCTTTTTGGTGAGGCACAATCAGTAACTTCACCCAAAGTCCCAGAGCATAGACTAATCTCTCTTACAGCAAAGACTAATCTCTCATATTGAGGGGCAAAGAGGACCCCATATAAAAATAAATTTTCCTATTCACCTGCATTAATTTCTAAATATAATATAATATAATATAATAAAAAATATGCCAATATTTATTTTTCTTATCCCATTCATAACTTGATTCTAAATTAAAGTGAAATCAGGTCAAGTTTGTTTGATTTCAACAAAACTTGCATAAAGTGATTTTAAGAACAATTAGACGAATTTATTTTATACTAAATTAACTAATATATCAATATGAGTAATATACAATGTAAAATTTTTTGAAAGTTAAACTATTCACAAGCTATTAATAGCGCCTTTATTCTTAAGTAGAATGCAACGTTAATTCTTTTTTTTTCCCCCCCCCCTCCCCCTCACATGCTCTCTCTACGTGATGGCTGTTGTGTAGTCATGGTGAATCTGCTCTCATGGTCGCACATGTTTTTTTTCATATGTGATGGGATTATTAGGTTAGTTCCTTCAACCCCATCCTTCAACCCCCATCCATTATTCCCAGTTGCTTTGTCTCGAGTTTTTTCACTTTTCAGACACTCATGTGTTTTTGTAGCTTTGATCTAGGGCTAGTGTTTGTGATGATAATGTTGTTGGGTCTAAATTTGTACTCCTCGGTCCTTAATATAGGATCCATTTAACTAATTTGATTAGATTAAGAAAGTTAGATAAGTTAGTTAATTATAAAAATTGTGACATGTTTTTTCTAAAATACCATAATCATCTTTTTAATACCCCTTTCTATCTTCTTAGTACTATTTAAGTTTTGGCTCTCTTTTTTGTTGGGTTTTTTTTTCCTTGACCTTTCTAATGTTGGTATTTAGTTTACTTTGATAAAATGCAATTGCTGGCAAACAAAAAAAAAAAAAAAGACAGGATCAATTATCAGTCATAATATTTGTATTCATATATGATACTACTTCCAATCTTTAATATAAGAACTCATTTAATTTTTATTTTGATTCTAAATATAATATCTCAATTTATTTTATCTCTTATATTTATTTATTTTTTTCTAAGATGGTCATTGTAATAATGATACTTTAAGGAAGACAATATCTGTTTATTACAAATAACTCACTTAACTAATTTTCTTAATCTATTCAAATTATTCAACTAATTTTTATATTAAGGACCGGAGATAGTAAACGACAATAAAGTTCACATTGGATTTTTTTTCTGGGTAAAAATATTATATGGTTGGTATAAATATTGATGTTGGCAAAAAAAATAAGGAAATATTGATGTAATAATTTTGGGCTTACGGATCTTACCTACGGAAACCGAACAGGCCCATGTTTTCGACCAAACAAATGTACGCGTTGCTGAAAGTCCACCATCACAGAAGCTCCATTTCCGCATGCTCCTGCTAGCTTCATTGGAAGCAAGCAATTGGTATGAAGCTAATTTTTTCTTGCGCTGCTAATTTTCAATGCGCCTAGGCTATGGTTTATCTTCTACTCCATTTTCTCGGCAACCAACAGAATCGCCGTGATGGGGCTAGAATTTTTGGTCATATTATCATTTCGATGGCTTCATTTTGATTGTATTAGTTTTCGTGCAGAAATCTAGGCAGCCTGGCGAAGTTTACTTTGTCATGAGCTGCTTGTCGCAACTATCATCGTACACTGCTGCTTTGATTACGAGGACCACTTACTTCGTTAGCACACGTTCTCTGTATGGATGTTCTGTCTTTTCATGGAAGAGGAAGTTAGAGTATCCTGCTATTAGGTCTGCCCATTTAGAATTTGTGCTTACAAGGTTTCGTGTTCAGTGCTATTCATCTAGAAAAGGCCGCAAATCTGCTTCTAAATTGCAGAAGCTAGAACCTGAACCAGTGATGGAGCAAGAAAAGGATGCTTTTTTTGTCGTACGTAAAGGGGATATCGTTGGTGTCTACAACAGTCTCATTGAATGTCAGGCTCAAGTTGGATCTTCCGTAATTCTCTTGGCACCCAATTCTCCACCGTTTACGGTTTGCATCTATGATATGTTGTCAGCTAGGTTATGCATAGTTTCTCATGCATCTGTGACAGAATGTTCTATTAAGACTGTGGAATGACTTCTATTGTTTATCTCATGGTTACACTTCTTTCAGACTTCAACTGAATGAGGCAATGAGCTTTTCCTATTGTCTGAGAAAAGGATCACAACTGATAATTTGTTATTCTAATTCAACTATTATCTTCCATAGTTATTAGAAGGCTTTACAAGGTGATGCATTAAATTTTTGATTTCCGTACTATATAGTTCGTTTAATGGATGATTCTATGTCACCTGGTAGATATGCAATCCTCCTGTTAGTGTGTACAAGGGATACTCCCTGCCTAAGGACGCTGAGGACTATCTTGTCTCACGGGGACTAAAGAATGCCTTGTACACTGTAAGAGCTGCTGATTTGAACGAGGATATATTTGGTACTCTTGTTCCTTGTCCCTTCCAGGTAAGAGAATTATTGCCTTTTATGTAATCATCCCCATCACATGTATGCTTCAAATTAGAAAATCGAGAAAAGTTTTCATTGATTGTGAATTGAAGAAATTGCGTTTCTGCATACCTGATATGAGCTTGAAGAAACTTCGTTGGTTCTTACTGTCGATCCTACTCATTTTAGGGAAATTTTGATCCATATTAAAATTTCCTTTAATGAATTGTCAAATATCTAATACGGCGGTTAATTGAGATGCTCATTAGGCATCACGTAGTGATGGAACTTATTCCTTTTTCATTTTTGGTCTGTTCTGGGGTAAATGTTAAACATAGAAGCCTTCAAACATGTTTAACTTTTTCCATTTTATATTACTTTTTCTTTTTGGTTTATCCTTAATCACAAATCCACAGAACCATTTTGCTTTACCTTTGAATAGCTAGGTGGCAGTCTTCTGTTGTAATATCCAGCAGATTCCTGTTTCTTTGATAAAAGTTCATGTTTGTTCTGTTCCTGATTCACTTTAGAAGCTTGAGATTCATTATTCTCGAGAATGAAAATTGATGTTCATGTATCCTTAGGATCCAGCTTCTTTGGAGGCAGGCACATCAAGCAATGCCGCATCTAAAAAGAGATCTTTGGGTGTGCTTGGACAAGAAAATGTGGTGAGTTCTGCAATTTTAGGAACTGCAACTTGCTTATCTATAAAGCAATGTTATGTGGATTTTGTATAAAGCTGTATCCCTCCAAAGTTGGTTTTCATCTTTAATCCCTTAAGTAATTGCATCACCATTATCAAATTTGAATTTGAATTATGATGTGATATCCTTATTATACCTCTCTACCTTGTATTCTTCCAACAGTAAATGTAACAGTTTTAGATTTGAGTGCAGAGAGTTCGTGCTTAGCATGGAAACATATAATATATTACCTTTGGATATATAGATATATTATCAAATACATTTTTAATTATATACAAATACGCTTTAGTTAAACGTGATAATAAGGTTTTGATATTGATCTGTGTAACTTCTTAAATAGTCCGAATGCTTGGTTATAAAATGCTGTGACAGTTTTGGGATTTTCAGCCTCATCAAGTGTTACTAGTACCTGCATAGTCAGCCGATGTTGATATTGTTGGCATGGCTTTTGCAATATATTTTGCTTAGCTATGTGGGTTATGTGACAAAGCCTGATTTTCCTCACTCCACTTTGTGCTGTCACCAGATGTTTGGGTGATTTATTTGCTAAAATAATCTGATTAAAAAGATGACTTTGTTGATTATTGGATGATGTCTCATTTTATTTTCGTACAGAAAATGTTTTGGATCTAAATCTTAAATCCTTTTTAGCCTTTTTTCCCTTTGCATTTCCGTGTCAGGTTTTCTTCAATGAAGCAACTTTATACCATACTTAAGTTGCCGCTATCTAAATTCCTGTTCCCTTATTGTGTAATCGTAATATATTTGATATATATCTTATACTGCTTAGGAGGAAGGAATTGGTGTGACATCCCTCTCTGAAGACCCATTGAAAAAACAAGTGAAGTTAGATCATTCTGCTTTGGCTCAAGTACCATCATCTGAATTGGTGAGTAGAAACAATGTACATGCTTGTAGCTGCTAAATAATGTTTACTTGATGAACCTTTATTTCAATCAGTTACTGCTGCACCTTCACCACAGGCGATGTTGTCATGTCACCTTGAGTACTTTAAGTGTAAAGTATTGAGTGACAATTAGTGCTAAATGAATTATATGCTACTTTTGTTTGGATGCAATCCTTTCTCTCTCTCTCTCTCTCTGTTTTTTTTTTTTTTGGGGGGGGTGCTGGTGGGGAGATTTTTATGTTTTGACTGTTTACGTCCTTTCAAATACCGCTTTTATTGTAGTGAAGCCTCATGATCTTATTCTTCTATAGAGGGTTTGTATTCTTGAGTTCGATGGTGCATCAAAAGGAAATCCTGGAAAAGCTGGTGCAGGGGCTATTCTGCGCTCAAGTGATGGGAGTTTGGTATAATTTTTTTGTTTCTACTTCTATTCACCGTTTGCTTTCAACTTAGGCCACTTTAATTATTATTGTTTTTAAAGATTTGTAGGTTGCGTGAAGGTGTGGGTGTTGCAACCAATAATGCTGCTGAATATCGTGCTTTAATATTGGGAATGAAATTTGCACTTCAAAAGGGGTTACTGGTATTCATATCCAAGGCGATTCCAAGCTTGTTTGCATGCAGGTTTGTCATTTTATATGCCTGTCTCTATCAATTTATTTGATACATTATACTTATATGTGGAAGGTATCAGTTTTATCACGTCTTCATTGTAACAGTTCTGAGGACTGTGTTATGGTAGATTGCTTCTTCAGAGTCTGCATCAATCATTTCTTGTCTTCTCTTTATTTGATGTATATTGATAGAAAATATATGTAGATTAAATCAGTGTCTTGATTCATGTTTGACTTGTTTTTGGAGAAGAGTCTGATGCAAGACCCTCCTTCCGGTAATAGTCAACACAGCCTTTATTTCAAGTTTCACGTATCCAGTCTCTAAATTGCCCGTACAGATATAATCAATTTTTGCAGATTAAAAGATGTTAACTCTTTATGTAGGTAAAGAATAGAGAGGAATTTTGAACCCACGGTATCTTAATACTCATCTTGCTATTAAGTTTATCATCGCTTAAGTAACTGAGATGAGTCAAAGGCCAACTATATGTCTCAAGAGTAATGAAAATAAAAATCATATTGTCATTTTCATAATAAAATTCCCAATTGAAATATCCCGTCTGTTCTTAAATAGAGTTTTAGTATCTTATATGTATCCTCGTCACCACATACATAAATGCATGTAATATGTCCCGAAACATTGGCCAGGCTTTGTTTGTCCGGTTGGATAGTCAGAGGGATAAAATCAGGAGCTAAATAAAAAGGAAAGTCAAATTTATGGTTTCTCTCGTACTCTCTGTGCGTGTTATTGCTTGAGTTACAATGTGGTTCTGGTTTTAAAGATGGAAAATCTTATTTTATAGGAGAATAAACATCAGATCTTGTCCATGCATTCTTACATGGCTACATTGGCAACCTTTGATTATAATTTTTGTCACTGGTTTTTCCTCTTCAACTCCTGCTGCTGCATGAAACAGATTGACGGTTTATGGAAGGTCAAGAATGAGAGCATGTCTAGGTTGTATGCAGTGGCAAAAGAACTCAAGGATAAATTTTTATCATTCCAGATCACTCATGTTCTAAGGGTAGGTACATTTGATTGATACTGAGGTTCCAGAAGGCGCTTTTGATTTTTCAGTCCGTGTTACCAGTTCTATTCCAAAATCTCTTTGTTTTGGTAATAGTTCAGGAAATTGAAGATTTAAGTTAAACCAACCCATAACTCATTAGGCATCCCATGAAAATTACTAATGCACAACAAGTCTTATTGAGGACGGCTACATGGATCACAGAATGCTATTGTGCTTTATTAATAATCAACTCTTCAAATAGATGATTCACTAATAGATTCTGTTTGATAAGTTCCTTAAGTGTCTACTGTCTTAGTCTCCTACGTCTCTCTATAAAGTTTATTTGCATAACTCTTCTCACTGGTACTTCCATTAGCTTTCTGTGCACACATCTGACTTTTTCGTAAATGATTTACTACAATCTTTTCCTCAGCAGGTGCCACGACATCTTTCTTTCATGTATAGTCATTTTGGACTTCATCTTTTCTGTACGACCATACATCTATTTTAACTTTCTTATCTGTACTACCTTAACTTTTTGCTCACCCTTCCTTATGAGCCAAATACTTAAAGGGGATCTCCCAAAATCCAAAATACTCCTCCAGTTCTTAATAATGTTAGATCTAATTAACTAATTTGAGTAGATTAAGAATGTTAGTTAAATTAGTTAATATGATATGTTTTTTTCTAAAGCACTGTAAGTATTTTTTTTAATTTCCTCCCTCCTTCTCTCACTTGATTATTGTTGGGGGAATATCAATTGGGTTAATTTGGAATAAATATGTGAAATAGATCTTACATGTAGGACTAATATTAATTCTCCAATTAGATCCTACATTAAGAACTGGAGGAGTATGAAACTGAAATATTTTTCCTTGGATGACTAGCTTTAGGAAGGCTAGTCTATTTATAAAGAGTTTACATCAAAGGGGGGGGGGAATTTAAAGGTAATCCTAATATCTCTAATCAGATAGTTAAATATTTGATTCAAGATATAATAAGATAAACTAAATAAACTAAGATGAACTAATTTAAATGTTCAAGATAAATTACACAATTAAAAATGAGAAAAATTGACTGATTAAATAAACTAGTTAATTTTCTGTTGTTTCTGAATCGGTATCTTATAACTTCTCCTCCATCTCCTCCATCCTTATTATATTTTAGTTGGTTCTAATCTCTTGATTTCCTTTACCTATTATTTGCAGTTTTGTATATCTTTTGCTCCCCATTTTTCATTACCAAATCCTCATAAAATTCCTCAAACCTATTAAATCATGCCTTGTTCACTGCTTTCCTAGTCTCCTTTCTTGCTGTCCGATATGTTTTCCTATTTTCGGCGTTGTTCCACAAATGCAAAGCTTTGAAACACTCTTTTTTGTGTCTGGCCTTCTCTTCTACACTCTCGTTTCATCACCAAATTCTTTATCTATAAGTCCAAAAACCTTTTGATTCATCCAAAATTGCTTTAGTGGCCTTCATAACCATTGTAGCCATCTCATCCTACATGATGTTGTGATTCCCAATCGCCTTCTAGTTTCCTCTTAATAGCCAGCTATTTCGTTACTAAACCATGTTCTGAGCTTTTTGGTTACGAGTCTGCCTCTTTTAGTCTTTATCTTGGAAATAATTTGTACTGCAAATCCCCTTCTTTTCCTTCCTCTCTCTGAGAGCTTTTAGCTGCATTCACATGAACATGAAATATCTTTGTTTTATTCATATATGATTACAAGATTGCTGATGCTTGTGTGAAAACTTACTTAGTTATATATATTTTTGTGTCCCTTGTTAAGAATTTCAACTCTGAAGCTGATGCTCAAGCCAATCTGGCCATCAATCTTGCTGGTGAGGCCTTCTGAATTTCTAATCTTTCTTTAGCTTTTATGCACATGTATCTCTTGTAGTGTATGGATGTATTCTGATTATTAAGTTTTTTCTACTACTGCAGATGGCCAGGTCCAGGAGGTGCTAGATTAGTTCCAGAAAGCCCGCAACAATATTTTGGGTTTGCATCACAAAGCATTTGTGATTTCTTTTCTTTTTCTTTTTCTACCCCGGGTGTAAAGCATCTGAGAATTTATTAATTAATTAAGAAACTATAGTCTCTCTAATTTAGATTTTGTTCTTTCATTTTGTAGGTGACCCGGCTGTTGGCCGATCGAACCATTTAGAATGAATCTTTTTATTCGGTCCTTAGTCACTTGAAAATGATTCATAGTTAGGTTGGCTGTTTAAAATGGCTTGTCCACTGTGGTAATCCTCTAAAGTTGAGGCACCAGTTGTTCCATTGATTTTTCTTCTGGGGAATCAATCCCATTAAGCTGAATTTTCTGGTTTGGTTTGCCATCTAGGGGGTTATTGGAACTGGAAAGATAATTCGTGTTCTATTAAACCTCTCTTTTTAGGCCACGTTGTCTTGTGATTTTGGGTTTAATGTACTTTCAATGTATAGAAGCACATACATTATAGATACAAATTTCAGTGCCCCTTGTATGGCTGGTAGGTCACTTATGCTTCATTCTTAATGTGATCTTTACTAGAACATCAGAATTTGGCTCTACTTCAACTCTCCTATGTCCACAGTCAACTTAGCAATGCATTTATAAACTACATGATAAGAAATTCATCTTAGTTTGATTCATGGTTTCTTGATTCTCTCCTTTAGGCATAATTAAAAGCAGTGTTCCATTATGAACAATCTTGATCTTCTCTTGCCCTCTGATCAGAGCTCTCACATGACCCCAAACCTTTTGATTTAATGGAAGGATAAGGCAGGCTGGCTATCCTTAATTGGTGCCTTAAAGGCCTCGATGGCAGATGTGGATCATATCACTTCAGCATGTTAAAATTTAGTGTTGCTATCATCATCATTAAATCAGCTTTTTTATTTTCATGGGGAAAAAAACTACTTTGTTCAAGCTTTTTATTAGAAATTGATAACAACTCCAACTTATTTATGATTTTAATTATCTCATGCATCATGAGAATTTATTGTATGCTCATGTTAGCCTTAAGTATAAGTCATTTTCAATTACCATATCAAAAGCAAGAGAAGTTAATTATCTCATTAAAATGGTTTCAGAAGTGAGCACTTTTTATTTTTATCTCTAATTGATAATACTACCTCCGGTCCTTAATATAAGACTCCGTTTGACTTTTTGTTTAGTTCTAATTATAAGACCTCAATTCATTTTGTCTCTCATATTTATATATTTTTTTTTCTAAAATAGTCCTTCTAATAATGATAGTTCTAGCCAATGCACTTAATTAGCAAGGATATTTTAGGAATGACAACACTTATTTATTACAAATAATTAAATTAACTTACTTCCTTAATCTTCTCAAATAAGTCAACTGGGTCTTATAATTAGGACCGGAGGTAGTATCAATTTAAGTAAACAAATATTCCAAAATATATTGGAAATTTGCAAGAAGGGTGATACTGAAAAAGAAGAGCATTATAGAACCCGAGAACAATGCAAAGTGAAGTACATTTAGGACAACTAACAAACATAAAGGAAGTTCCAAAAAACAAAAGAAGAGAGAGAGAGAGAGAGTATTGCATGAAATACATGAGACGAAGTTTAAATTTGTTTGTAGACATCATACATTGGAACGAAGTCACGTATGATGCGAGGGAAGAGCTTTGGCGCTAAAAAAGTCTACTTGTTGGAAATTTATAAGACCGAGGCGAATGGAGGCGACTGCATGTTTTCATTTGGGATATGATTAAATAGAATACGCTCCGCGCCCCGCTGGAGTAGCTCAGTTGGTTAGAGCGTGTGGCTGTTAACCACAAGGTCGAAGGTTTAAGCCCTTTCTCTAGCGATTTCCCCCCGATATTATGAAATCAAATCCTTTTATATAATCCCCTGTTTTTTTTTTAAAATCTCTCTAATTTTTATATTACTCCTATGTTTTTAAATACAATAGTTTTTTTAGTGTAATTTTTTTAAATATAAGATCCCTTTTATAATATAATTTTTTATATTTAGAACCAGAGGAATATATCTTATTATGTCTCTGGTCTTCAATATAATAATTAATTAACTAATTTAAATTGATTAAAAAATTAAATTAAGTTTTTTTATATTATGATCTTGTTAATTCGGTTCGTGGTTATTCATGCTATATATAAGTTGATGTTTCTAAAGCATTATTATGACCATTATTGGATAGTAAATTCTTAATATAATTAGTAGGGATACTTTAAAAATAAATTATAAATTTAAGAGATATAATAAATTAGAGTTTTATGTTTAAAACAAAATCTAATTTTTAATGAATTTTTATATTAAACACTAGATGTATTAATTTTTTTTTCACTAAATCTCTCAGTTCGCCCACATAGGCCGATAAGCGTGTGATTACAGGGTTACTTGTAACAAACGGGGGAACTGATAATATAGGACTTCACACGCACATGTTAAATTTCCAAATCTTTATCTAAAACAAAAAAATAAATTATAATTAGGGCATTGCTCATTACATAGGCAGAATTCAGTTTAATAAACACGCTAGTGGCCTATTTAACCCGCGTCTCAAAGAAATATGTGAAAAATTTTCACAACAATTTTAAATATTTATTTCAAACAAATAATAAATTATAACAAAAATTTTTAATAACAAAATTAAAATTTATTATCAAATGGGATACAAAATTTTATATATCTCAGTAAAATAAAAAATATTTCCCAGTATTTTTAGATACGAAAAATTGTGTTTTTTTTATTAGGATTAAACAAAATTTACGATCAACAAGTATGATAAAAATAAATTACACTTATATTTTAAAACAAATTTCAAGAACCTTCAAATAATTTTTCAACAATGTTTCTTATTTAAAATGGGAGTGTGAAACTGTTCTCAATGTGTTGGTCTATTATTGAATAAATAGCGATAACCACAATAATAATAATGAAAAATGAGGGTCAAAATGACCCTGGCTTCTGTGATTTTCTTTGTATCGTGAGAATCTTAGGGGAAAAAAAGGTTAAAAATTACTAAATTTTAAATAATAAATTTTTAAAAAATGTGTTACTACCTCTGGTCCTAATTATAAAAGTTAGTTGACTAATTTGAGAAGATTAAAGAAAGAAATTAAGTTAGTTATTTGTAATAAATATATGTTGTCTTTTTTAAAATGTTCTTGTCAATCTCATATATTGGCTAAAACTGCTATTGTTAGAAGAACTATTTTGAAAAAATATATATAAATATGAGAGACAGAATAAATTGAGTTATTATATTTAGGACTAAAATAAAATTTAAACAAGATTTTATATTTATGATCGGAGGTAGTATTATTTTTAAAACTACTTGAGATTTAATAATTTTATACTTTTTTTGGGGGATTTTTTTTTTTACCCACAGTCTTATTAAAGATAATAATATTCTAGACAATGTTGGGCATTTGTAAGTGCCTCTCAAGTCATAATTTAAACTTTATTCGTAAGAAAGATTTTTTTTTTTTTGTTAGACTCGTGTCCATTTTTTTTCCCTTTTAATTAACGATTACAGTGTTGATTAATTAGGATTTGAAATCAAAACACGAGATTTGGTGCTTGAATTGAAATGAATGCTATTCTTGCCGTTCAACAAGGTTTGCTTCCTTGTCCAGAAAGAAAAACAAATCATGTTCGCGTCGCTTCGACGGAGAACCCGACGAAACTCCGCCTTCTCCTCCGAACCTATATAAGTTCTTGCGTCGCCTTCTTCTGAGGCTAATACGATCAAGAAGAAGATGCTTCGCAGAGGATTTCCGAACTTCTCGAACGCCACCGCAACGACGCTTTCGTTTTCTTCATTCCGTTGCTGGCTTTCTTCATCGCATTCTTCATCTAAGAACGCCGTTTCCTTCTCTGCCCCTGCTGTGGCTGATTCCGATGACGAAGAAACTCTTAATCCTCCTCGTTCTTCGGAACTTCTTTCCCAGCAAGTCACGCCTAGGTTGCTGCTTCCGAGAGTCGTGGTTTATGACGGCGTCTGTCATCTCTGTCACCGAGGTATTACTCCGTTCATTACCTTTCCTATTTGACCTTCCTATCTCTGGATTCTCTCTGTTCGATCGAAATGCTTCATTATATTCTCTTTCTTCTTTTCTTGTACTCCTTGTGCGTCTTCTTTGTTTCTGGGCGGCTGTGTTTCTCGTTGTGATGTGGCCGGCTTCAATATTATTAGTATCTCATAAAATGAGCGATTCCGTTGGCCCTACATAATCAACCACGTGTTGCACCCGTAAGTGTTTATTCTTTCAAGACTTTTTTCGTCTGTCTATAATGCCGGTTACGAGTTTTTTTGTGTTTCTTCATGGAAATTGGTTTGGATCTTTCGTTCTTCTCCTTTTTCTCCTTGCATTCTAAATCTTAGCGCACCTAACGAATTTGATCCATGTGACTGTGAGGGGGCTTCCGCAAAATGATTGAATTCGTTGAATTTCTATTTAGTATTGTTTTCACGGTGGGGAAATAGTTTCTAATCTCTTAGCTGCGGGATGATAATTGCGGCACGCTTTTACAGTTTTACTTGATTCTCTTGCTGAGTATGGTGAGAAGGTTGACATTGCCGATAAATGTCTCGATCATGTTGGTACAATTGGTGTCCCTTGCATTTTTAATTGTGTGGACATTAGTATTACCAAACTTCCATATCAAGTTGCTGGGTTATTTTGTCTCAGAAGTGGCTTCTCCACAAGTTTATGTCTAATTGATGCTAATGGAGTTTTAGATACTTGTATATCTTCATTCTCGTTGCGTAAGAATAGGTTCAGTTGTGGGAAGGAAGCAGCTTTCATATCACAGTTTATACCTGTACTGTTGCTATTTTAATACTTTGAACTTGTTACGTTGGAGGAATATACTTCTACTTCATTGGATCAAAAATGAAATTTCCCGGCCTTGATATTGTCCAGTCATTATTGAATCAGTTAACCTCTCAATTTCCAAAAATTTAATTTAACTTCTCATGCATTTTCCAGGTTCCATTCACATTGGGTCCATTTAATTGCATGGTCCTCTTTTAATATGTTACCTACAGTTATGAGTACATTTTGATTCTATTCTGCATGAACAGGTGTGAAATGGGTAATCAACGCCGACAAGGACAAAAAGATTAAGTTCTGTTGCGTTCAATCCAAGGCTGCAGAGCCCTATTTGACAGCATGTGGTCTTGAGAAAAAGGATGTTCTTCGTCGCCTTTTATTTGTTGAAGGCCTGGGTTCATACAGTCAAGGATCTACTGGTTAGGACCTTTTCACCTATTAAATTCAATTGTGCCCAATCAGTCTTTTTGGCTTTCTGAGACAAATATACTGCATGCTCTTGAATTTGATCAGATCTTAGGACCTTAAAAACCAATTTAAAATTGACATTGGGTGTTGACTGTTTAACATTCTGCATCTGCATACAGATTCAATCTTGCATTAACAGGTTTCCAACGCTGAAGTGACCAAGTCAGAATTTTTTCAAAGAAGTATTTCTTTCTGGGCCGTCTGTTTTTGCAGACCAGTCTGTTCAGATGGCAGAAAAAAAAATTATTTTCAAAACTCTGAGAAAAAAGCTTAGGCCTGCTACCATAGTTCTCCTCCATCGTTTCTTAGTCAAAGTTAGAGCCTCTTTATGCTTGGAGCTCATAGACAATTTTGTTGTTGTTGGATAAAGGGCTTAGTAAATTACTCAGGAGATTATGGGGTGCAAATTCCTTCTACTTGAGTCTACAAAATAGCAACACTCAGCAAGTGGCTCTTACATGATATCTGTCTCCTCACTCAACGTCTATCCTTTCCTCTCTGGCCAGTTAGCAGAGTTGTTAGCTGCTCTGAATATATGGTTCAAACTAATGTTGGCTATGGCAGCGAACATTGACATGTCCTGCAAATTCTTGGCCTCTCTTGTAGATGGTGAGTTTTACCAATGGTTTTGTAATTCATTCCAGGATGTTTTTCCCCTTTTTTGTCATTTTGACAATCATCCAATAAACTTAACATCCTACTGCTCCACTTTTCTAGTAGTGGTTGTTTGGTAGTCACTCATCAGCGAGATTCTAAGCCCCTGTTCTGCTTGTCTTCTCATTAACACCCATATCCAGGTGATGGTATTATGAAGAGATGCTTCATTTCTCTAGCTGTATTGCCCACGGCCAAAACATACTAGGTTTATACCTTCAGACAACACTTGGTAGACTTGGTTGCGAACAATTAATCTTGAGTGAGTTCTTTGTAAGATCCTCTTCAGCTCTAATCCTTGCCAAACAGCCCCTCTCAATTCTTGCATTATTGTTTCGCGTCTGGTTCATGGTGTTTGTAGCTGCTTCGATAATCTTAGCGCCCTGCTTTCTATAAGAAGTTTCTATTGTGTTGAGGTATTCGGAAGTTAGGATCCTTACCCAAAAAAAGCTATCTTGCGTACAACATTGTTATCGGGGTCAAAACCTGCAGTCCAATGATGAACAACTACAGTGTTCCAATAGAACCAATGGTGCCTTGTTAAGAACATGACCATAATCATTATCCTTCAAGAAAATGAACCAAAACGAGCTGTTCAGCATGAACTCTAGGATTCCTTACAGTTTCAGTAATTTGACCTTTGAAATCTGTGGCTCACTCTTCCCCTATAAGGTTGGAATTGAGGCTCCTTTCCATGGCTTTAGTCACCTACATGATATGGTACAGTTTCATAAGCTTCTTTGTCTATTCCATGAGGACCAACTCCTCTTAATTTCTAAGCATCATCCCATCCTTAGGCATTGGTATCACATTCTCTACCCTATTGTAGTTGAGTAGTGAACCTCTGTAAGAGATGGGCAATCTTAGGGTTGGCAGTATCTCTTTGTCTACCCTAGTGTATTTAACTAGCGAAGCTCTATAAGATAAGGGCAATCTAATGGAAGGAGTAGGAGTCATCTGGTTTTAAGGACTTTCCTTTAGGTTTGCAACAAGGCTCTTTGATTGCTTTCTCCTCTAGGTTCTCCTCACTGATGGTCATTCCAGGCTGGAACACACCATTTCCCTCTTGAAGTTTCTTTATACCTCTAGTCATTATTCCTTTCCCTACTTTGAAGCCTCAAGCCTGTCTTGTTCGCTCTCTCTCTGTTGCACCGATATTCTTTGGGTTTATGGCCCGCTTATTTTTTAATCTGTCAAGGGCTCATATTTAAACTGCCAATATTTTTAGAATAAATTTCGTGTAGAATAAATGCCTAGATTAATATATGCTCCATTTACCAATTATAATTTTGTCATTCTCTCTGCCTTGCCTATGAGCTTGAATATGCCAATTTAATCGTTCAAAAATGACTATGCAGCTGCATTACGGGTTGTTTCATACTTGCCACTGCCATACTCTGCTTTAAGCTTTCTGCTAGTGGTTCCAACGCCAGTCAGGGACTTTGTGTACGATTATATAGCAAAGCATCGCTATAAATGGTTTGGGAGGGCTGACGCTTGCTTAGTTTTGCGAGAGAAAGAGCTGCTTGAGCGTTTCATCGATTGGGATGAATTGAGTCGCAAATGAGATGCATGGTTTCAAGTGCCGCAGAGAAAAGCCATTATTACACTTTCCACACTAAAAGCCATTATTACACTTCCCACGTTAACTGTTTAGCGTCTTTGTGCTGCCGAAATTTTGTAAATGTATAGTGCCATCATGAAGTGCATAGATAGACAATGCTCAAGTCTAACCCAGTCAAAAAGAATTATACTGCTGTCTTTTTGTCGCATACAATGATTCAAAACAATGATCCGTAATACTACGGTTCTAATTATAAGACCTTATTTATAGTCTACAAATGAAGTCTTGTAAATAAAACTTGATGTAGTACAAGGTAAATGCTATCTGATTACGTAATTGTTTGCTGATTATGTTGTTCTGTCAAGTGAAAAATATCTTGTTTTAACAAATAAAGGCTGATTACCTTGTGTATAAGTGCTTGTTAGAGATTTAGTATCAAACTAAATATAAAATCTTAATTTATTTTGATTTTTATAGTTATTGATTTTATTTTTAAGTAATTCTCATAGTAATTGTACATATTAAGAAATTTTCATAAAGGGTAATTTTAATATATATAATTAATAAGAATATTTTAAAATAAATATTTATTTATTACAAATAGTTAACTTAACTAATTACTTTTTTATGACAACTTAAATAATTATTTTAGTGCTTGCAAATTTCTTGTGGTATATAACATTTAAAAATTATTCATTTAGTTTTTATATTAAGGATTAAGGATATAATGTTTTAAAGAGCTTGTGCTGTGGTGGCTGTGGACCACTGAGAAGTAAGTTCCCCAATGTTTTTTCTACCCAACTCTTAATGTTGGGGTGTGAGGACGTAAAGTTGAGCCTTCTATGTAATGGATGACATGAGTTATGGTTGAAAAAGAAGAGTGACACCAATGGCCAAAAATAAATAAATCAGGGAGAGTTACACAATTTTTAATACTACTTCCGGTTTTTTTTTGTAAGAACTATTTTAATTTTCAATTTAATCCTAAAAATAAAATCTCAATCTACTACTCTTATATTTATTTATTTATTTTAAATAGTTCTTGTAGTAATGCACATGTTAAAAACTCCATCAAATGGTAATTATAACTAATACATATGATTAATAACAATATTTTAGAGAAGATAACAGATATTTATTGTAAACAATTAATTTAACTAATTTTTTTAATATACTCAAATTAATTAATTAGTTTTATATTAAGGATCAAAGATAGTAGCACAATAATATATTATGTATCTTATTTATAGCTGAGTATCAAATATTTCTTTATGTTAAAACCAGCAGGAATCAGAATGTAAGGTAGTGTTCGGTCAAAAAAGAGAAAAAAAGAACGTAAGGTGGTGCCTAACAAGGCTGTTGTAGCCATCACAGGGACTAAACAACGCGAACATATAGCATGGAGACCAGATATTATTCTTATACGGATTATAGTTGCAACATTTTCATCTATATTAGTGAGACTCCAAGCTCACAATATTTACTTCTCAAGAAAAAAAAAAAAAAAAAAAGAAGCTCATGCCATAACATGATGACACTATACAACTTAATTATTATATCCAAGTCATTTGCATCTCATTCTTCTTACGTATTAAGGAAAGCATTAAATTGATAAAACTTTTCACATTTGCTCTATTAAAAAAAATGGTATTGAAAAAAATATGTTGTACATTTTTTCTCACCTATTTCCTTTATTGTACTAAATAGGGATAAAATTAGGAAAATGTCATCAATTATCCCACAAGTGATTTACATTTAAGAACAAAGCCTCCATACCTAATTTCACCAACAAATTTTCCGTCATAAAAAGTTCAAATTTCTGATTACACTCATTATCAATGGATTTATTACTACTAGCCCGTCTTGAAAAGAGACACAATCAACGTTAAAATTAAGATACAAAAAGGGTTCTACTTGTTTCTTTCATTTATCAGTTGGTACCAGAAGCAGTCCATTCTTTCCAGTCCTTGTCAACATGATTTTGAGCCCACTTGATAGCAGCACGTGCAGCCTGTGGCCCTCCTGGTAATCCCCTCTCATTTACAGTATCGGCCATGTCTATGAATGGTAACACCAATAGTGTCCCCGGTCCTCCATATTCTGAGTGTAAGAAAGTACTGAATATCTGTTCAACATTCACACAATATAGAGCCAACATTGATGAGTTCATTCTAATAATATTGTTTGCAATGGCCACCAGAAGTTACAACCAATCAAACAGAGAGTGAATTCACCAATGATTGATTACAGACAATGTCCACAAAAAGAGGACAGTCGGAGAGACAGACAACGTTTAACTTGAACTTGAAAATCACATATGAATAAATTTCAAGTAAAAAACATATTTATGGAGGACTGATCTACAAGAGATATATAAAGCATGCCAATCATAGAGATGTTAGTATTTCAAACATATTTTTCAATGCTCCATCTTATAATGTTAGATATGGCTATATTCTGAGTATCTTCATGAGCTCTTTCATTTTCAGGAGTACATTACACATTTCTTTATTACGGATACAATGTTTTCCAAATGAAGTTCTATTCTATACAAGATTTCAGATGTCAAGCTCAATCTGAAGATAATAGTTCTCCATTACTCATCATAACAGATATCACAAAGGCCATGAACTAAACCAGTAAACACAGCTCAAGATCATTTTTTCCCAGTAAACACAGTTCTAGCTTCTTCTTTTTCTCTTTTTAATTTTATTCAAAGTTTGTCGCCCAATAAATCAGAAGAATCATGACATATGTTATAATCCGTAGCTTTATTCTGAGTCCCTATCTATATCTTACCCCTTCATAAGTCAGAAATGAGACTTTTCAGATTACTGGTATGTTATCAAAGGGGCCTAATAAACCAATATCGCTTTACCCACAATATTGCTTTAGCATCACTAAAACCAAAGATGAGAAACAAAGTAAGCCCTAGCATTCGCCAGAAAATTTGTTGTTGAGCTCAACAAGTATATCATCTGAGACAACTTTGCTATATTTTGGAACAAAAGGGCAGAGAGCATAAGCAGGGTAACTCACTTCGGTGCAAACACCTACAACTTCGTCAACTGATTCCCCATACATATCTTTCTTCGAAAGTTTCTTCAGTAGATGGTTTCTGAACTTTTTCGTCTCCTGACAGCGGCGTAAAGAGGACATTAAGTAACTTTCTTCAACAGAACCCAAAAAAATAACAAATTGAAACAGAAACTCACGGCATCAGCGAATTCAGGAATTGGGTCAGGGAATTTGTATTCTGCAGCTCTAGTAACGAGCATTTTTGTGGATGAGGAGGAAGGAAATCTGTATTCCTTCGATGAAGGAAACGAGGAAATTTTTTTGTAAGTTGTTCCATATAAACGGCTCTGTGAGAAGGATAATGACCGAGCACAGAACAACGAAGAAGAAGAAGAAGAAGAAGAAGAAGGGATTGAATCGAATATTGAAGCGGCAAAACACGAAGTAGAAGAGGCACACCAAGACATCTCAGTGACTTTATCCGATTTCCTTTTGCGCATGGGACGCTCGCTGCGACTTTTAAACTTGGGCTAATTTTACTGGGCATCTCGCTGCTATAAATTTTATATTTTATATTAATTAACATTAATTTTTATAAAATAAATCCTTAAAGACAAAATTTCAATTTTGGTAAATCTCATCCAGTTGCTTTTGTCTCTTTTGAATGCTTATATGCAAGGAATAAAAAATCGAACTGGACACTAAACCGGTTGAAGTAGTGGTTTAAGGGTTAATGGGTCAGATCGGGGTTAACTCGGATCAGACCAGTCATATTAAAATAATATGAAAAATATTATTAATCATCACTGAAGTCCAAGTGATCATGATTTTAAAATATAATTTTGGTAAATTTTACAAAAACATTGATATTTACTTATAAAATATTTTATGAAGGTAATATTTAAGATATATGATTAAATAATAAATATATATTATATACATCAGATCCCTATTTTATTTTGTACCATTAGTTCACCGTGACCCTTACTCAAATTTTATGGGAGATGGTGCCATACCCACAATGTCAACTAAGGAGGAGTAAAAACAGCACCCATGTCAGTGGTTATTAACAGTGAATGAAAAATCGGACCGGACCGGCCGGTTCAGGCTAGAAACCGACCAACCGACCAGTTTTTCGGTCTGGTTCAGCAACAAAACCGGTGTACGATCAAACCGGAAGAAACCGGTGCAAACTGGCATCAAACCGGGTAACCCGCGGGTTGGAATGGGTTTCCCGGTTCTCTGTATTCTTTTTCTGAATTGTGGGAGAGAAGAAGGACCTTACCGGAAAAAAAGAGAGGAAGAAGAGAAGGAAAAGAGAAGGAAAAACGTAAAGAAAAACTTACTGTAAACTGATAAATCATGATGAAGATAAAATGAAGAGCTTTCTAATTTTTAGAGTACATAGGAAAAGAAGGGAAAAGATTTCAGTGAGAGTGGAGGCTTCATTGACGGCAAGACAAGAGAGAGAAGCTTGAACAGAGGAGCACGAAGAGATACAGACTACAGATGGAAGGCAAGAGATTCAAATAAAATAAAAGAAAGCAAAATAATAAAAAGGATGCTTTTTTATTAATAACCACTGACATGGGTGTTGTTTTTACTCCTCCTTAGTTGACATTGTGGGTATGGCACCATCTCCCATAAAATTCGAGTAGGGGTCACGGTAAACTGATGGTACAAAATAAAATAGGGATATGATGTATATAATATATATTTATTATTTAATCATATATCTTAAATATTACCTTCATAAAATATTTTATAAGTAAATATCAATGTTTTTGTAAAATTTACCAAAATTATATTTTAAAATCATGATCACTTGGACTTCAGTGATGATCAATAATATTTTTCATATTATTTTAATATGACCGGTCTGATCCGAGTTAACCCTGCTTTGACCCATTAACCCTTAAACCATTACTTCAACCGGTTTAGTGTTCAGTCCCGTTTTTTGTTCCTTGGTTATTAATGAAAAAGCAGCCTTTTTATTATTTTGCTTTTTTTTATTTTATTTGAATCTCTTGCCTTCCATCTGTAGTCTGTATCTCTTCGTGCTCCTCCGTTCAAGCTTCTCTCTCTTGTCTTGCCGTCAATGAAGCCTCCACTCTCACTGAAATCTTTTCCCTTCTTTTCCTATGTACTCTAAAAATTAGAAAACTCTTCATTTTATCTTCATCATGATTTATCAGTTTACAGTAAGTTTTTCTTTACATTTTTCCTTCTTTTTTCCTTCTCTTCTTCCTCTCTTTTTTTCCGGTAAGGTCCTTATTCTCTCCCACAATTCAGAAAAAGAATATAGAGAACCGGTAAACCCATTCCAACCCGCGGGTTACCCGGTTTGATGCCAGTTTGCACCGGTTTGCTCCGGTTTCTTCCGGTTTGATCGTACACCGGTTTTGTTGCTGAACCAGACTGGAAAAATTGGCCGGTTGGCCGGTTTCTGGCATGAACCGGCCGGTCCGGTCCGGTTTTTCATTCACTGCTTATATGATACTACCTCCTATACCTGTAAGGTGTACTTCATAGGTTATTATCTTAGAACCGGAGCTAGTAAAAGATTAAAAAAATGGAATCAAATATGTAAAATAATTACTCCATAAATACAACCAGCAACATTTTATTTCAAGACAAAAACCAAATTATCTACATAAATATAATCGTTTTTGCATATTTGTATATTTTTCTTCCTCCACCAATATTTATTAGATATAGATTTGCGGGGCGAAGCATATAGCTGCCTAGTTGGTTAAATGCTATTAGAAAAAGAATTCAAAAATAATTCAAATTCAAATTTGATTTTTTAATTATTATGAATATGAATAATAAAAATAAATAAATAATAATAAAAGAGATTGGATTTCAATTTGGAATTACTTTTCTTTAGAGAGAATTCGAAGTAAGACGAAAATGCGAGAGCTTTTTTCTTGTTTTGCTTTCTTTGTACATTATCCAAAACATATATATATATATATATATATATATATATATATATTCCTACTTGTCCGACAATTGTTGAGCAGTTTTTGGATATCAAACGGATCTCTCCAGAAAGTAATTTTACTGTGACCAATTTTCCCTCCTTTGCAATCAGTTTCGCTTCAACACCTGCTGTTCTAGCTAATTGTCATTGACCAATTCATATATAGATCAACCATTACACCATTTTTTAGTTCAACTGATCAAATCAACCGACTTAGTTCAGCTCTCAAAACATTAATCTCATATGAATTTCAACTATTATTTTCATCTCTTCTTTATTATTTCATATTACATCCTAATAAACAGCATTTGAAGTTTCTTTCATCATTTTCTAAATGCGTCCCCACCTCATATTGGTATAGAGAAGAATTTTAAAGGAAAAAAGGATACAACAAAGGCATATAGGACTTTTGGCATTGAAATTAGTACTTCATTAAGTTTTTCCCCTCGTATAAATAAGCCAATCATCTTCCTGATAAATTGATTGGCATACTAAAAATATTCTTGTTAATATTTCATTATATTAGGTTTTTCAATGAAAAAATCCTAAGAAAAATACTACTTAAATTTTAAAATCCTAAATTAGCCTTATTCTTTACATTTTAAGAACAATTGACTATACTTGAAGAGCAATTAATAATGTATTTTTATAGGAATTCTTGATTTAGGATTTTTGAAATTTAAGTGATTTTTTTTTTTTTTGGGATTTTGCCTTTCTCAATCAACTTTTGAGTTGTAAATGCCAGCCTGAATATGTGACTCGCTTATAACGTCTAACTAAATGTATACTATGTACTCCTCCATTCCTTAATATAAAACCTATTTAACTAATTTTATTAGATTAAAAAATTTAAGTTATTTAATTATAAAGAATATTATATGTTTTTTCCTACAATACCATAATCATCCTTATTAATATTCTCCCTCCCCCTTCTACTTGATTATAGTTGAGAAAGTATTCATAAAAGTAATTTAGAAAAAATTGATAAACATGATAAATAATTTTTATATTTAAAACCAAAATCAGCTTAATAATTAGGTCTTATATTAAGGACTAGAAGAGTATATAAATTTATTAAGTACCATTTCAATACATTTCGAATTTGATCTCAATTTTAAGCTTTGTTCAGATCCCAAAATAAAAAAAGTTTACAATTTGTGAAAGGAGGAAAAAAAATCTCCATTGGAAAAAATTCCCTTTTGCAGCCAACTAATTCAAATCCAAATTAACAAGTACCAGCATATATCAGATAGTTTGTCAAAAAAAATGCAAATTTAATAGACGCAATTTCTTGCATGGGAAAAGATAGCAATCAGCAAAAGCCAAGAACTTCTATTTTAGATTCATGAGAAAGGGCTCCTGAAAGGACTCGTAAGGTTCATGGAAGAGTTATACTTAGTCTGAACTGACACAAGAAGTGAGTGAAAAGCCGAAAACTACTTACATATATACATAGAGTAAAACTGATCCACTCACTTAACCCAAAAAACCAAAAAAAGAGACGAAAAACTTATTTACTTACAAGATGGTGGGCCCCTCCTGATGTCTAACTCCGCAATTTCTCAGTTTAAAGATTTCTTTCATGTGGTTCAAGCCAAGGAAATCCCAGAAAATCAAACACTTCCTTTTCTGTGTGAAATTTCAGACTTGCTGTTCCTCTTCCACCCTGGAACATAAAGATGCATGACAAGTCAACTAATATTAATAATGCATAGGAGAATAGATTATAGTAACAACCACCCCAGAATGAAGCCATACCCGTTTTCCACCAGAACCCTGAACAGCGGGGAACAAACCAGTGTCATCAAGCCGGAATCCTTTAGATTCTGCCAGCAGTCTCAACCTGTACTCAGCATCAAACTAAAGTGGTGACTTTCCAACTCAGATGATCAAGAGGGGATGAAAAAAGAACAAATTGCTCCAACCATAGCAATGTGCATATATATATGCTGATGGGAGTGTCCAGTTTATTCCAAGAGAAAGAGAAGCAGTAAGCCATTAATTGTACCAAGGTTGGTCATTCCATTATGGTTACCAAATTGACCAGTTGAAAAATTTATACAGATGAAAAATCAATTTTGAAGTTCATATCAACATGAACATCATCGACAGTCCATTAACCAAGTCAGCTTCAAAGATAAGTGCCATAGCAGAGTTTAAGTAAAATCATCCACGATTGAACTGAAAACACCAGTAAAGTGTAAGGACCAAAAAAAGTTGGATAAACTATAAAAAAAACATGTAATTATCCCGAAAATTTAAAATTCTCATTCAAGTTCTTAAGGTATTCAAAATGCCTCAACATGTAAAATTGATATGGTAACACGGGGAAAAATACTAGCATAGTGATTAAAATTTATGAGAAATAAACAAATCAATACTTAAACCCTGAAAACTGCACGAGCATACCTCCTATTTAAAACATCATTTCCTGTCCAAGCTATAAGTCCAAAAGCATATATGTCTCTTGGGTACACCTGCCAAAACATTAATATTTAGACTAATATTTTTTGCAGATGTCTATATAGTCGATGGTCAAAAGTTTACACATGGGGGAGGAGGGAAAATGGGAGCAGACTACTTAGATATACACAGCCAATATCGGATGATTTAGCAATTTATAATGCCGGCAAAAGAATGAAAGTACAAATTGAGACTTCAAAACTCCAAGAACATCATGCAGAAAATATGTCACTCGGGATGCACATATGAATAAATTCACAACATTACACCAAGTCAAAAAGAGAAATCAGGAAACTCCACAATTTTTCCTGAACACTCAGAATCTTCATCAGACATTCAATAAAAGATCAATTACCATCTCTTACCTTTAAATCTATTCGATGGCGCAACTCCCTCCCAGGATAGGTACAAAAACCAAAGTATGTGTCAACGCCAGAATCAGTACCCTGAGTTTACTTAGACAAGTCAACAAGGAAACCTTTTGCATAACTCCGAATCACATGATCAAGGCAAGATTTTGTATACACAAATCACAATGGAAGAATAGGGTTCATAGTTCATACTGCCATTTAAAAATCAAGGAAAAATGTGTCTTACATAATGGACAAGATAACTCCACATGCGCATACAATCACTGACATAACCATCAATACGGTAATAAGATATACGAGGCATGTGTACCATCATGCAAAAAATACTTGGTTTTAAAGGAAATGGAAAGGACCTTTAACTTTCCAAGTAAAAAGGACACTAGAAAATAGGAAAAAGCTCATATTACCTCTTCGCTGTGAATACTGAAAATCAAATCTTCTCTTAGGAAATTCATTTCCTTTAAACGCTGTACAAATTTTGTCAAAAATCCTTTGTGACTGCAAGCCAGAAAAAAATCAACTGAGCCTTCAAACACAAAAATAGAAACTTTCAAAAACAAAACGTACAGAGGAATACACATTATTAGTCAGTCGCTTTCTCTTTTAACAGAAGGAGCAAAAGGATGGTGGTGGATGCTGCATCCCTCCTTCTCCCCCCCCCCCCAACAAAAAAAAAAACCATAAATGAAATAAAGCAAAAGAAAATATTGAAAGTAAAACTTCAAGCATCTCATTAATAGTTAAAAACGTAAAGACTTAAGTGATTTGTCTAATAATTCAACAAACACATTCATGTAACAAAAAGAATAATAAAAGCTCGCACACTATAGTTATAATCATATGAAAATCTTTCAGGAACAAATTTTGCATGATCCCAATTGAAAAATGTCACTGCATTAATAAAATTCATAACGTAACAACATTTTCTGTTGCGATGTTTTTTTAGTGCCTCCATTTAATTATATTGTTTTTTCAAAGTTGAAGGCAGGGATGAAAGATATCAAACTCACCTTTTTCCATCAGGATGTGTAATAATAATGTCCATATCTCCACATGTAGCTTTTCCACGTCTATATGATCCACCACAAACAATCTCAGCCTAATCGACATGACAGGGGCATAACCAAGATTTTAATTCACACATTGCTCAAAAAACCACAGCACCAACAAAAGTTGAAATTGTGAATAACATCATGAACTGAAATTAAAACAGCAGAAGATACTTTTAAAAAAAATTCATCCTAAACCTACAAGTTATAACTGCATTACGTGATTTGAATTACAATAGGTCACAGATCATGATTACAACAAAATTACGACAGTAGTCTAAGCCTAAAGCACCATCCTTGAAAAAGAGATACAAGGTAAGAAAATGGCACCAAAAATCGCATACCCAAATGATAGTCTGATGAAGAAACATAAAGTAGAAAAGAGTAAAGGGGGGAGAGAGAGAATAAGAGAAAGGAATGAAGAATTCTATTATCAACAATCAAGATACCCCATTACACCCTTGCTCAACCCTTTACACAACTACAAGCCGGAGCTAGTTAACATAGTCCAAGTATAGAAACCCTTCGTTTTCATACATGTCAAACAATTCCAGGAAATAATTGAGAAATCATGAACATGAAATCTGCCTCTCCCCTGCCTGTTGACTATTCTGTTACATAAAAAGTTTCTTCTTCCAATGCAATCTTTTGATCATTAAGAGAAACGTTAATTCAATCAACGTACCCTTCATCAAATTGCAGCATTGGCACTACATCAAAAGCAGTCTCGTATCATCAGTTGATGCTATACATGGTAGATGTTTTTAATATATTCTAACTAATATTGAACCCATATCACACGTATTGCATCAATATATTTCCCTATTCATTCCTTTTAACTAACAAATAGATTGCTAATCCCTTGACAGTCTTCATAACAATACTACCTACTTAAAGAAATTATCTTTGTCCTTAAGGATCTAGACAAATCAAATCTTCAAGACAGAATTCTAAAGGCAACAAAAATCGAATCCTCTGATGCGACTAATACATCGGACATCAAATTCACAAACTTATATCCCACAGTCCTAATTTCTCAGTTTGCTAGACGTCCTTGTGTTGGGCCTTTTAATTCCTTCCAAGGCCCACCTTATTGCTGGACAAGGCTCTTAGATGCTTCTAGGTTGGTGGAGAAGCAACACTATTCATCGATTAGACCAACACATGACAAACTAGCCAATGCTTTTGACTAGAAAAATCTTTTTGCTTTGTCTGTGTACAAGCCTGCAATCCTTTCCAGCTTGGCCCTCTTTTCTCAAGAGTCTCAAGGGGTTTGCTTGAAGTCTGAATTGATGTCGTGTGGCTCAAACAAGCAAAGCATCCTAGAATGCTCATGCATGATTTAATCAGAGATTTAAACTGGGGTGGTTGTTGAGTTTCTTGGCCCAGGTTTATGGGAACATTGAAGCATGAATATGTTATCATAATCCTAGTTCTAACATTAATTTAAGATTCCAAATCCACTGAATCAACAAATCAACAACTTATCAAAGATCATCTTAAGCTTCGCAAAAATATTCCCAGCAATCATGATGATGAGCCATAAACTAAACTTCAACGGAAAATCTGTCTTTACTCAAAGAAGATGCTCAACTGCCAATGAAAGATGGAGGAAGTGAAACAAGAGGAGACAAAGGATGAAGGCTGATGAAGAGCGATGATGGTCTAACTGTTGTGACTTGATGGAACCCCGGCCATAGAGAATGGAGAAAGTTTTAGAGGCTTTTCCTCATGGTTTGCTTGGGAGGTCACGTCTTGGCCAATGGAATGTCCAATCTTGTCAATTTTTACTGCTCTCATTTTTTCCACCTCTTCCTCGGATTTTCCTTCTTCCTCTTTTTTATTGCTAGATTCACATTTTCCTTTTTGCTTCTTCTTGCCTTGGCTTCTATCTTGCCTAGTTAGTAAATCCAAATGAGGCTTCACAGTCCAAGATTCTCACTTGACACTGCTTCAATCTTGCCTACAAAAACGTCTGTGGTTACTTCATAGCCGCATCCACCATGAAAGCTTGATTCTTGTCAAGACCTCTTCAAATCATCAATCCCCAACACATTCTGCTCTAGACAAGCATAATTACTCTTGAACATTGTCACATGAAGCTCCAGCCTCTATCCAAGATCTCCAAGCTGTTTGTGTAATCAAGTATCTGTTCTGCTCTAGAAAAGCATTATTACTCTCAATCATTGTCACATGAAGCTTCAGACTTTATTCAAGATCTCCAAGCTGTTTGCGCAACCGAGTCTCCATCACTACTATTTGGATAACATTTTTGACCAAATGGCTAAAAAATCAGCTCTAATACCACTTGACATGTGGTGGACATTTTTACTGGATTCAGACTAATACTGAAATCATATCAAACCTATTACATCAATATATTTCCCTATTTATAGAGGATTCCCTTCTTACTAACTAACAAATTATTAATGCCCTGACCTTCTTTGCTCTTGCAACATAAATATGCATAAACAGACAATAAATCCATGCAGTGTCTATAGAAAATAAACTAACGATTTTACAGGCTCTGAAAGATCAAACATTTAAAAAAACTCATGCATTCCAACCCAACTAGGGTAGTGCTCACCCCAGGCAATATATCCTCACCAACTTTCTGCAATAAGTTCTCCATCTCTTGTACCTATCAAATCAGAAAGGGTGTTAAAAGTTTTGGAGTAAAAGAAAACAAGTTCTTTGCAATGAATATCTTGCAAAAAGTATTACCAGACCTCATTGCGTGGAATCCTTTGCCTAATATCATCAAAGTATTTCAACCCTAACTTTTGTGCATTTGTTAGCGAATCATCATTCCTCAGATCATCTAATGTACGGTGTCCTTTCTCATACAATTTTAGTGCTGTGGCTGGACCTATACCCCACACTTCTCCAAATAAGGATATTGTTCGCACCTATAGTGAAGGGACAAACGAGTGGGCAGTAAAATCACAAATATAGCCCGAGTGAAGCAAAGCACTACAGTAGAAAATGTGCTATATATAGAACAAATATAGCTATTTTTTATTATATATATTTCATATCTTATATAGTATTTTTAATTAAAATTTATTTTTAAATAGTTTAATTTTCCAATGCATATATACGATTATCTATTTTATATGATGTATAATGTTTTAAAGTAAATTTCCTATTTAAATTTCAATATTTTGCATAACTTATATATTATATTATTTGTTTACAAGGGAAACTAAAAAAGTTAAATCATGAAGAAAAGTTCTCAAAGGTCGCAAAGTGAGACATGTTAAAACTTGTAATACCTTCTCATCAGTTTCAAAGTGCTCCAACTTGGATAACTTGCCAGTGGTTATTATCTCCTGTATCTGGACACAGTAAAATCGATTGCTTCATTTGTTATAGGACCAAATGAGAAAGAGAAGTCTTAAATGCAAGTAGGAAGATGCACAAATGTCCAAGGAATTCAATATTCTGGTTGTTGTACGGTCAACAGAGTTCTATTGCCTTCAGAATGCAAAAAATCAATTCATCAGCTACAAAGCATCATATGATTACTACAACCAAGTCAAATTTAAGAGAAGACGATCTCATAGGACAGAAACAAGATGAAGCTAATAGTAGGTGGCAATTATTATTAATATATTAAAACTAATTCTATATTGAGCTCAAGGTTACAGTAAATGAATCCGTATGTAAAACAGCCTAAGATAGCAGTTTCTATAGCTCACTCACATGATCTTTCATTGATTTTCCAATTGATGGCAGGTTTTTGACCTGGTCCACGCTTTCAATCTTAAATGGCAACTTCTCAATCACCGCAATAGCTTTGTAATAGCTAAAGGACCTCCGATCATCACCCAAAGCTTTGAAACAGCATTAGCACAATAAACAAGTGCCCAAGAAAAATATAAAATAACGGGAGAATAATCTGAAGGAGTTATTTGGGGCTTACCTCTATATATGTTCACAAGTTTCCCAAATATCTCCGTTATGTTCTTGTTTAGATCAGGTGGACAGTAAGTTAAGGATGGCTGTAATGTTAGGCCCTCATTAGAATAGTTTCCAAAAAGAGCAATGCAAAAAGCTTAGATGCCATATTTGAATTATGTGACCTTTTCGGATTATTGGTTCTTATTAATAGCAAAATCTACAATTTTAGTAGTTTTTAAAAATCACACATGCTTTTGGAGAATGCTTTTCAATCAACTCAAAGTTTTGGAGCGGTCTTTGACAATTGACATGGCACGTTATGAATTTACTTGGTAAAGCTTATACTTCCAAACTAAGCCCAAAAAATTTAGGGAAGAACATAAGAGTATATATATACTTGAATTGTAAGCTTCTAGGTCTTACTGCCTCATTTTCAGCATTTGGGCTTTGAGGTCTTGTACTTGCATAATGTAAACAGCCAACTGAATCATCATGACTGCTTGCTGTACTTGGTGATGAATATACTTCATTTTCTCTTCTATCTTCAGTAGCGTCAACATTTACAATTTCAATATCCTCGGAAGAGGATTTCATCCTTTTGTTGGGTAATCCTTTATTGTCACTGGAACTGCTTCCATTAGCTGGTTCAGGACCCAAAGTCTCATCGGGTACATTTTCTTCATCCGGGACCACCTTCAGTATGTACATATCCTCAGATAGCTTCTCCCCCGACTTCAAGCTGTCTTCCAACCATTGATAAAGGAGAACTCTCTACAGCAATGATCATTAAAGCACTTTCCGAGAATAAATATGCAAACCCACATAATGAGGTTTGAAGATGGAAAGCACGTTCACCAAAGGACTAGATTTAGAATAGTTACTAATAAAATTTCCCTATAGGAATATTAAGCGTACAAGGTTTTTTCGAAAACCAATAAGGTAATATGTTCTTTTCTTTCATACACTTGTTTGCAAAAATAAAAGAATCATGCTTTTATAGAAATATTAACAGCAAAGAAATAAAATCTGTCGTTTAAGTTTTTCTTTCCCAAATAGCAACTTTCAGTTGCCACAAGATACACTAAAGAAGCAACTCACACTTCTGTTTAGATAATATAACAATTTATTCATGCAGAAGAACTGAAGTAAGTTCGTCAATAAGCAACCCCAGCATGTTCGAAAATTAAGATTATAAAAAATATACTTAATTGAAGCAAAAGCAGGAAAAAATTGGCTGACCCCTTTAAAACGTGACAAATGCTCACTATCCAATTGCCGGAGAAGGGAATCAGAGTCCATAGCCAAAATGTGAGTAACCCTTTTGGACAAACGCTCTTCTATGACAGCCCCCATTTGCGCTAATTTCTGCTTCCAAATCTTCAAAAACCAAAGTACGGAAGGGAAATGAAAGTAAATTACCAAAAACGAAGAAGCATGGAACAAACATAAGTGTGGGTAAGAGCAAAAGAAAAACACACACACACAAGTACAGATTGACAAGCTTAAGTGTATGCAGTGAAACCTGCAGTCGACGAGCTTGAACTCCTTTTTCGACTAAGAAAACGACCATTCCCGAGAATATGCCATGTGGATGAGATGAACTTGAATTCTTTATTGCTTTAGACTTTGGCGCCATTGTGGCGGGTTCGTTTCTTCAGAAAGAGGTTCGTGGGTCGTCTATTGGCGGGTTCGTTTCTTCAGAAAAAGGGAGTTCGAGGGTCGTCTACAGAGCACATTACATAATGCCAGAGGGGTCAGGTAAAAGTGTAGCCGGTAATCAAATAAGCAGGTAGTCAACAGTAGGCCTAGGGAAAGGGGGAAACCTTGTGCGTGTGTCGCGTCATATGTTTGTGAGGACAAAGCCGAGTGCTATTTACGTTGGAATTTCGTGCTCAAAAATTCCTAATGGGCTCCCTTTGGATAGGAAGAAAAGCAGGGTAAAACGAAAATGAGAGGAAACTGAAAGGAAAAATGTTGTTATCATTTTTTTGGGGTGATAAGAGAAAACAAAGATGAAGAAAATAAGCAAATGGTAAACTTAACATATTGATTAATATCTTGAGTAAAGAATCAGACCAATCTAAGCATTGTATGGCGGGGTGATTTGGACTAAAATTGTCATTATATAGTTGAGTGACCGAATTCAATTCACAATATAAGTCATTTTGACTAATTTATTAACATCAAAAAATCTCAGTTAACTCATTAAATATATTTTAAATTAAATTTTTTTTAACTTTACACATATACTCATTGAAGTTGTGAGGGAAAGAAAGAACATAGAGAATTACGTTTAAACATTTATTAGGGGGAAGACTTAATGGATGTAGTGGAGCCGAGGCCATCACGCAGCGCAATGACATATTTTGTCCTCTTCCACCGAGCAACATACTGTTCTGGTCTTACTTTTATATTTAGGATAGAATAAAAAAAATTTAGCCTTCTTTGTAGTAATTTTTTATATGGATGTACAATTTCACTCTTTATTTATTATTGTGTCAACTTTATTTACACAAGGTACAATATATATAAATAGAGATAAAATTAAAAAATTATTAAATTTTTAATGAGAGTTAATAAAATTTAAGATTTCTTTTAATTTGTATAAAATATGTTGAAAATAACTTATAAATCGGACTAAATAAAAACCCTTATATGAGAGCCACTTTGGAGCGATTTTTTGATGCAACTTGGGGAGAGGGCCCCCTTATTTTATACACATATATGTTTGTGTGCGTGTGTATTTTTTGGTGAACAAAACTCTTGATATATATTGATATAATGTTATTTCGTTGGTAACTCCTTTTTCGACTAAGAAAACGACCACTCCCGAGAATATGCCATGTGGATGAGATGAGATTGAATTCTTTATTGCTTTAGCCTTTGGCGCCATTGTGACGGGTTCGCTTCTTCAGAAAGAGGTTCGTGGGTCGTCTATTGGCGCGTTCGTTTCTTCAGAAAAAGGGGGTTCGAGGGTCATAAGGCCAAAAGGAGAGAGGTGGTAATACGAGCTGACGGTGCGGATACGGACCAAAAGCGGTACGGGCTGGCAAAAAGCCCACCTCCATATTCTTTTTTTTAAAATCAAAACTATTATTATTAATATAGGTTGAATTTAATTTAAAATGTTAAAATTAGGTTTCGAATATTGAATTTGAATAGTGAGTTATAATAAAATAAAATGAAGATTAATTTATAATTTAAGAATATATTTTTAAAAAACTAATATATTTTTTATAAATAGTTAATTTAACTAGTTTTTTTATTCAAAGTAATTTAGTTTTCCTATTCAAATTAATTAAGTAGATATTTTATGTATAAATGTATAAGTATCACATGTTTATTTAATTTTATAAAGTCTTTTATAGTGACACAACAAATAAATGAAAAATAAAAGATGGACAATGATCTTCGTATAACTACACACAGAATCACAAATATATAAAGTGTTTAATTACTTATGCAATGATATGAAAAAAACAATGTTTAATTGTTCATGTGGAATTTAATAATCAAAATATTTTAATTATATTACAAATTATATGGAAAAAAAAAAGAAGAAGATGGGCTAGCTCGTCAACCCGTGAGCTAGCCCGCGACGGAACAGGCTCAAAATAGTACGGGCTGGAATAGCCCACACCTTGACGGGTGGACATATTGTCAACCCAAACCTGTCTTTTTGACGGATTGGATCCACGGACCCGGCCCGTATTACCAGCTCTACAGAGGGGTCAGGTAAAAGCGTAGCCGGTAATCAAATGAGCAGGTAGTCAACATTAGGCCTAGGGAAACCTTGTGCGTGCGTCGCCTCATATGTTTGTGAGGACAAGGCCGAGTGCTATTTACGTTGGAATTTCGTGCCCAAAAATTCCTAACAGGCTCCCTTTGGATAGGAAGAAAAGCAGGGCAAAACGGAAATGAGAGGAAACTGAAAGGAAAAATGTTACTTCCTCCGTTCTTTATTATAAAAGACATTTGATCATTATGGTATGTTCCCATATATAAGAGACACTTAAATTTATCTCTATTTTTTTGTATTGATTTCTTATTTTACCCCTATTTATTTTGCCTCCAACTCATATTCTCTCATCTTCCCACTTCTCTTTTTTTTAATAATTTAATTGCTCTCTCTCATAATCTCTCTCCTTATTAATGGGGTATTGTTAGAAAAAAACATTATACTTTTTACACATTAACTGTCCTTAACTAATTTTAATTGTTTTTTTATCAACGTAATTTGGTTATTTGTCTCTTATAATAAGAAACGGAAGAGTATCATCAGTTTTTTGGGATGAATAAGAGAAAACAAAGGTGAAGAAAATAAGCAAATGGTAAACTTAACATATTGATTAATTTCTTGATTTAAGAGTCAGACCAATCTAACCATTGTACGGCGGGTTGATTTGGACTAAAATTGTTTTTATATAGCTGAGTGACCGAATTCAATTCACAATATAAGTCATTTTGACTAATTTATTAACATCAAAAAATCTCAGTTAACTCATTAAATACATTTTAAATTGAATTTTTTTTTTAAACTTTACACATATATATTAAAGTTGTGAGGGAAAGAAAGAACATCGAGAATTGCGTTTAAACATTTATTAGCGGGAAGACTGAATGGAATGTAGTGGAGCCGAGGCAATTACGCCGCCCAATGGCATTTTGTCCTCTTCGACCGAGCAACATACTGCTCTTGTTTTCTTTTCAGAACAGAGAGAAAAAAAATTTTTAATCTTATAATAAGTTATTGAGAATTTTTTATATAGATATATAATTTTTATTTTTTATTATTATGTCGACTTTATATACACAAGATAAAATATATATTAAATAGAAATAAAATTAAAAAATTATTAGATTTTAAATAAAATTTTTTTTGAATTTCAAATAAAAATTAATAAAATTTAAGATTTTCTCAGTTTATATAAAATATGTTAAAATAACTTATAAATTAAACTAAATAAAAATCTCTTATGAAGAGTAATGACTCTAGAGTCACTTTGGAGCGACTTTTTTGATGCAACCTGGGGGGAGGGCCCCTTATTTTATACATGTGTGTGCGTGTGTATTTTTTGGTGAAAAAACTCGATATATATTGATGTAGTGTTATTTCCTTGGTAACTGCGCATTATGTTCACAAACTCATTGCGGATTTATTTTTAATATATATAATCTGCGTACAATTATTTTTGTTAAATCTTTTTAAATTATTGTGCCACTGGTCTAACCAGTTAGACTATAAGAATTATATAACAGTTAGCTGTTTTGGTTTGACATTCGATATGAGTTGTTATAATATAAATTTTTAATATTACTTCCAACATTTAACATAAGAGCTAATTAGAATATTTAATTTGGTTTTAAATATCAAAAATCAACCAATTTTATAAGAGATTCTCATCAGGATGTGATTCTAATATACATGATTTCCAAACTTGAGTTAGTAGTTGAGTTGAGTCAAACCATCCAATCTGATTCTTTAATCACTTATATTTAACCTATATACTGAAAATCAACCCAGGCTGATCCAATACGCGCACATATAGATAAGAAATATAATCAACCTTGTTATTCAGAAACTAGAGATAGAGAAGAAAGAAGATATTACAAAGCATGCATGGAAGCGCAGAGAGAGAGAGAGAGAAGAAGAAGAAGAAGAATGATATATATATATATATATATATATATATAAAATATTAAGGGCACTTGGGCTTGTTGCCGTGAGTGAGCATATCAGTGTAACATCTGCCGCACATCTCTCTGTGGCCATAAGTGCCCGAGGAACACACTTGCATCTGGCACAACACGTCCCACACGCTCTCAGACATACCTTTGGCCTCGAATGCATCTTACATCTCTCTCCCGCACCGTACTCCACAATCTGCATCAATACCATTGTTCTTCATCATCATCAACCATATACCTATACATATATAGAAGGAGAAGAAGAAGAAGCCATACTTATATATGGAAGAAGCCTTCTGTTGGGTCCTTTCACCACCTGCACCATTCAAGGCCATTAATTAATAAGGAAACATGTATACACATATATAGACACAGACAGATCTATGGAGAGAGAGAGAGAGAGAGAGAGAGAGAGAGAGAAGCATCATCAAAACCAGAGAGTTATGATGAGAGGGTTGGTGGTGTTCTTCGTTATTGATCTTGACGACATCATCATCAGATGAAACCTGCAAATCGATTAAACCAGAAGAAGAAGTGAAGAATACTTCAAAGGTTGATTTAGCAGTAGTATTTGGCTAAGGGGATAATGGCATAATGCATTCTCTATTACCTCAACTGCAAAACAAAGAGCAATAGGAAAGTCATCAGAAGAACAAATCTTGAATAAGCCATCTCTCCTACTTCTACAACACTGTGTGCCACACTGCCACGGTTTTGTCTGTGTATATATAGCTGGTTGTCTTACTGTGCAATCTTATAGCTTTGAATTCATCCTTCAAAGATTTACATTTTTATTAAAATATAACAACTAGCATTTTAAACGGAAAGAAACTAATCAAAATATATAATTTCAAAATTATAGAGAAAAAATTGTTCAAACTATAATAGCAAATCATTATATTGTTAATTAAATTCTTATTACATATTACTCCCGGTTTTAATTATAAAATTTTATTTATAGACTATAAATAAGGTCTTATAATTAGAAGCAGTAGTGTTATGATTAGAGGTAGTATCAAGAATATTTAATCATTAATTTTGACAATATAAGTTGTCTAGAGTGGAATAATGCAAATGTACACCAATTATTAATAATTAAATCTTTTTTCCGACGATTAATAATTAACCTATCTAATCACTAGGGCCTGATCTTTATTAATTACCCCTGCTTCTCGTAGCTGTCTCGCACAAACATCACAGGTGGCCTTCTCAAAGCATGCATGAAATCCAGAGCCAACAAGTGCCCCTAACATGTCAAAACAAATTAATACACTTTCATTTCGTCTCCAAATTTTTTCATTCTATTCTACTCATCCGCACAAAGTCACACACACAACTAATCCATCAACAAAATTAGAAAACAATGATATATATATATATATATGTATAGGTTATTCGTATTTATGTTTTCTTAACTCTTACAAATGATTTTGCCAAAAAAAAAAACTCTTGCACATGATTTTTGAATTTCTTAATTGTTTATTTGCATCCGGAGAAATTAGATTTTTTTTTGTTAAACATAAGTATTTATTATTTATTAAAAACAATTTAATTAAATTTTAAATCTTAATTCATCATCAATTAATCTGCCAAATATTAGATGGTAATATATAGAATTAATGTGAGAAGACTGAGTAACAATGCATTGAAATGGTAAAGCATATATTGGTCACAGCAAAACTGACCCAAATAGTAATTGTCAGTGCTCAAGCTGCGGTCCATTTACATATTGCGATGTGGACATAACCGCAACCATCCATGTATTAATTAATTTGCGCGCGTGCATGTGACTATGCGAGTGTTTAATACTCATTGCGGATTAATCGGTTGTCAAGACTCCCTCCTCCGGATTAAATCATTAATTTTGTCTAAAATTATTGTTTTGATACTCAAAAGATAGATAACTAATTTATAAATATTAAAAAATTAGTTAATTAGTTATTTGTAATAAATTGAGGTTGTTTTAACTAAAATACTCTTATTAATCATATACATTGAAATAACCTCTTGATAGATAATCTTTAATATATGCAATTATCATAAAAATTACTTGGAGGCAAAATAGATAAATATGATAAATAAAATTAATTAGTATCTTATATTTAAGATATAATTAAATCTTTGATCAGTTTTTATATTAAGAACTAGAAGTAGTTCATAAAAAAAAAAATTTTAAATTTATCTTTAATGGAGTACTATGAATTATTTCCATCGTTCATGGTAAAAAACAGAGTTATTTCCTCTAATCCCAAGTCATTTCTAAAAGAATTTTTTTGTTTCATAGTATAAGTAACTTGAAGGTAATTAATACTCTTTTTTTGGGGGTAAAATACGGGACAACACGCCCAATCACTATTCCTTTATTATTCTAGGGAACAAATTCCCTTTAAAGTCATTATACAAATACAGTTCAATCTCAGGAGGTGGCTTGTCAAAAACATTCATCACCTGTGTCAATCCTAGACTATGATTTGCAAGAAAATCCGCACACATATTCCTTTTTCTGTAAACATGTACAAATCTAATATCAACAAAATTCCTCATCAACCTATTAATTGAGTTAAGCAGTGAAGAGATCGATACCTCTCCATTCCTAATGCCTTCAAGCTTTCTAATTGCGGTGCAAGAGTCACTTTCCACGACAAGTCTTCTGGTGTTCATGTCCTTTGCAACCTGTAATCCAGTAAGAATGCCCCACAGTTCCGCCTTGCAAAGCCCTTAATCCATCTCCCATTCCAATCCCTTAACAGCCCTCCACATCCAATTATTTTCATAAATATCTATTAATACTTTAACGATACTTAATATAAGGCCTAATTATTAAGTTAATTTTAATTATAAATGTAAGACTTATTTTTCATATTTATCAATTTTTTTTAGATTATTCATATTGATACTCTCTCAACCATAATTAAGTAGGAGATGAAGGGACTATGTTAAGAAAGATGATAAAAATGTTTTAGAAGAAATATGTTATATTTATCATAATTTTTTAACTTATCTAACTTTTTTAATATAATTAAATTAGTTAAATAAATCTTATATCAAGAATCAGAGAAATATTTATCTATTAATTTTGTGCTTGCAATCAATACTTGAGTACTTCCTCCTTGTTTTTTTTTTTTTGTCGTGGCCTTATAATCTATAACTGACATCCAAACGCCTCTCTTATGATTTTTTTTTTTAAATGTGAAATTGTGAGTTGAATTCTTTCCATAAAAACACACAGACGAAAAAAAACTAAAATTTATGTGCTTTTCTAATCTTATTTATAAATCACTTTTAACATATTTTTTATAGATAAGGAAAAATCTTAAACTTTATTAACTCTCATTTAAAATTCAATAACTTTTTAACTTTATCCCTATTTAATATATATTATACCTCACGTAAATAATGTTAATACAATAATAAATGAAGGATAAAATTATATAGTCATGCAAAAATTTCTCTTAATACCTTATAAATAAAACAAAAAATATCTTCTTTCTCTGTCCTATAAATAAAACTAGGGAAGTACTACGTAAGAATTATTTTTTTTGTTTAATTTCAAGTTTTGCTCACCATTTAATGGTACATTCTTTTAAATCTTAGCTATCTTCGTCTAATGCCCCCCATTAAATAGACATATTATTAAAAATAAATACTTTTCTGGTTTTAAATGTAAAACTCATTTGTTAGTTTAATTTATAATAAAAAAATGTGTTTTATATTTAGGACAGTAAAGTAAAGAGTATTAATTATACTTGGAAATTTAGAACATTTTCTCTCTAAGTCAGGACAGATAAATAAATAACAACAGACAAAATGCCATTAATTAAAAAAAAAAGTGTATTCTTCTAAAAATATAAAAATTTGAAATGAAGGAGAACATTGAAGTCGGGATAGGGAAGGCGCCCGATGGCTTATAAATAGGAACACGTTTCCCTACTCAGTGGGAGATGAGCACTGATATGGCTCATCTCCCAGTGCACACCGTTTCATTAAGCAAAAAACATAACCTGTATATTCCAAAACCAAGTCGAATCTACTGTGCTCTTAGGCACACTTTTTTTTTTAATGACCATCAACAAAAAGCACTAAGCTACATCAAAATATAACAAGATTAACAACAAAATTAGGAGGAGAGTAAAGAAAGCTTATTCCCTCAGCAACATTCAGCGAGTTCTTGGCTAGCATGTCGGCCACCGTATTTGCATCTTGACCACACCAGGCTAAGTTTGCATCCCAATCCTTTCCAAGCCATCCTTGAATCTCAGCAAGAAGGTCCTTTTCCAAGTGTTCATCATGCCAACCAGTGTCAAGAATTTCCACAAGCTCTTGGCAATCAGTTTCAATGACGACCCATTTCCAATTCATATCCCAAGCTCTTTTGAGGCCCCAAAGCACAGCCCAAGCTTCCGCATGAAAACTATTACCCTTGTCGATATGAAACATAAAACATGAAGCAAATGCCCTTCATGATCCCTAGCCACACCACCACATTGCTGCCACCAAGTCCTCATGGCCAACTACTCCATCCACATTGTATTTGACACATCCCACCCAAGGTGGTTGCCAACTACAAATCAATCGTGCTTGAGTACTAAGACTATTGACGCCCACATACAAACATGCAATAATGGCCTTTGACTAGGCAATAACAGAGAGACTTCCCTTTGATTTCCGATTAAAAACACCATCATTCCTATTCAACCAAATCTGCCAAGCTAAGACAACAAACCAAATGCACCAAGGAACTTCTAAGACTCTACATTTTAGACCAATATTCTAGTTGATCCACTCTATGAAATCCACACTATCAAAAAACTTGACCTTAAGCTGATTAGGTACAAGTGCTTCCCAGCAAGCGTGTGCTATCTGACAATCACGCAACGCATGAAGTGCATATTCACATGTAGCCCCACAAAACATTCCTAAATTGCACTGATAACTTAGGAACCTCCTAAATAATACTATGTTGCTACCTTAGGAATTTTACTTTGGATGTATTCTTTGCTTCTATTCTTTAATCTTGTTGAACATTATTTCAGTTGATAAAGGCTTACGGCTATGGTGCATAATTTTTTGTATCGATGTGGCGCCAAACTAGACTTCATGTCAACTCTGCTATAGTTAATTGCAAGAATTAGTTATTTTAGAAAATGAAGCATGCAAATTTAGTATAAAAACTAAAAATTTCTCCCTCGTGCGATGTGTTAGAATCAATCTCACCCAAGAGGGGGGTGAATTATGTGAGTTAAAAAAAATTGCGAAATTAAAACGAGACAGTATTGAAAACAGAGAGTTAGAGTTAGGAGAGATTTCACCGCAAAGGGAAGGGACACAAGATTTATACTGTTCGGTCTTAACCACTTGACCTACGTCCAGTCCTCAGAACACCTCTGAGTATTTCACTATCTTCCAAGATCGATAGGGCTCTTGGTGCCTCGGTACAGTAATTGAATCGCTCAATCACTCCCCCTTACTCTCGTAAGGATACAAGCCCACTCAAGAGTCCACACTCTTGAGTATCACTCAATAGTAATAATGAAGAATAGTTATCGACTCTCTTACAGAGTGAAATTAATGATGACACTGACGCTCAGTAATATTGAAGAAAACAGAGTATTGAATGCTAGACTTAATAATCACAGATGGTAGTTCCGGTATTCAATCCTCTTCATTAATGCTTCTTCGCGCGCTTTTATAGTTGAGATCGTTAGTAGCCGTTAGACGGAAGAGCTTCTAGCTGTTGTGACTCCATTTGCGTGTTTCGCCAGTTTCAACGGTTCCGCCATTAATGCGTTTGAGCTTCTGACACTGTAGGTTGTAGTCTACGTAATCCCGTTGAAGAGCCGTTGTATTCTTTCTTAGTAATCTGCATATTTTAAACTTTAAACAAGTAAGAGTCTTGCGGTGTAGGCTTTAATTATGACCAAGAAGAAAAACGAATTTATCATTCAATGATTCTGGATGAAATGATTTATCTGTAAAAAGAGAAGAAAGACATCCTGGACATGCTTTATCGAAGTGGTGATCGATTACTTGTTGATCGATCAGGTTATCGATAAATAGAGTGAAAGCTTTTTGAATCAGTTCAACAATATTATCGATCAAGTGTTGGATCATTGATTTTAAGAATCATCATAGTTGACGGAAATCGTTCCATGATCGAACAAGTGATCGAACACTTGTTGATCGAACAGATTATCGATAATTCAAGTGTTACATAAATGAAACTTCAGTCATTGATGATCGAACAAATTATCAATAAATAAATAAAGGATAAGGTTATCGATAAACAAT
>NW_021637211.1:0-41644 GCF_004799145.2 Neltuma alba
CGCTGTGAATACTGAAAATCAAATCTTCTCTTAGGAATTCATTTCCTTTAAACGCTGTACAAAATTTTGTCAAAAATCCTTTGTGACTGCAAGCCAGAAAAAAATCAACTGAGCCTTCAAACACAAAAATAGAAACTTTCAAAAACAAAACGTACAGAGGAATACACATTATTAGTCATCGCTTTCTCTTTTAACAGAAGGAGCAAAAGGATGTGGTGGATGCTGCATCCCTCCTTCTCCCCCCCCCCCCCCACAAAAAAAAAAACCATAAATGAAATAAAGCAAAAGAAAATATTGAAAGTAAAACTTCAAGCATCTCATTAATAGTTAAAAACGTAAAGACTTAAGTGATTTGTCTAATAATTCAACAAACACATTCATGTAACAAAAAGAATAATAAAAGCTCGCACACTATATTATAATCATATGAAAATCTTTCAGGAACAAATTTTGCATGATCCCAATTGAAAAATGTCACTGCATTAATAAAATTCATAACGTAACAACATTTTCTGTTGCGATGTTTTTTTTTAGTGCCTCCATTTAATTATATTGTTTTTTCAAAGTTGAAGGCAGGGATGAAAGATATCAAACTCACCTTTTTCCATCAGGATGTGTAATAATAATGTCCATATCTCCACATGTAGCTTTTCCACGTCTATATGATCCACCACAAACAATCTCAGCCTAATCGACATGACAGGGGCATAACCAAGATTTTAATTCACACATTGCTCAAAAAACCACAGCACCAACAAAAGTTGAAATTGTGAATAACATCATGAACTGAAATTAAAACAGCAGAAGATACTTTTAAAAAAAATTCATCCTAAACCTACAAGTTATAACTGCATTACGTGATTTGAATTACAATAGGTCACAGATCATGATTACAACAAAATTACGACAGTAGTCTAAGCCTAAAGCACCATCCTTGAAAAAGAGATACAAGGTAAGAAAATGGCACCAAAAATCGCATACCCAAATGATAGTCTGATGAAGAAACATAAAGTAGAAAAGAGTAAAGGGGGAGAGAGAGAATAAGAGAAAGGAATGAAGAATTCTATTATCAACAATCAAGATACCCCATTACACCCTTGCTCAACCCTTTACACAACTACAAGCCGGAGCTAGTTAACATAGTCCAAGTATAGAAACCCTTCGTTTTCATACATGTCAAACAATTCCAGGAAATAATTGAGAAATCATGAACATGAAATCTGCCTCTCCCCTGCCTGTTGACTATTCTGTTACATAAAAAGTTTCTTCTTCCAATGCAATCTTTTGATCATTAAGAGAAACGTTAATTCAATCAACGTACCCTTCATCAAATTGCAGCATTGGCACTACATCAAAAGCAGTCTCGTATCATCAGTTGATGCTATACATGGTAGATGTTTTTAATATATTCTAACTAATATTGAACCCATATCACACGTATTGCATCAATATATTTCCCTATTCATTCCTTTTAACTAACAAATAGATTGCTAATCCCTTGACAGTCTTCATAACAATACTACCTACTTAAAGAAATTATCTTTGTCCTTAAGGATCTAGACAAATCAAATCTTCAAGACAGAATTCTAAAGGCAACAAAAATCGAATCCTCTGATGCGACTAATACATCGGACATCAAATTCACAAACTTATATCCCACAGTCCTAATTTCTCAGTTTGCTAGACGTCCTTGTGTTGGGCCTTTTAATTCCTTCCAAGGCCCACCTTATTGCTGGACAAGGCTCTTAGATGCTTCTAGGTTGGTGGAGAAGCAACACTATTCATCGATTAGACCAACACATGACAAACTAGCCAATGCTTTTGACTAGAAAAATCTTTTTGCTTTGTCTGTGTACAAGCCTGCAATCCTTTCCAGCTTGGCCCTCTTTTCTCAAGAGTCTCAAGGGGTTTGCTTGAAGTCTGAATTGATGTCGTGTGGCTCAAACAAGCAAAGCATCCTAGAATGCTCATGCATGATTTAATCAGAGATTTAAACTGGGGTGGTTGTTGAGTTTCTTGGCCCAGGTTTATGGGAACATTGAAGCATGAATATGTTATCATAATCCTAGTTCTAACATTAATTTAAGATTCCAAATCCACTGAATCAACAAATCAACAACTTATCAAAGATCATCTTAAGCTTCGCAAAAATATTCCCAGCAATCATGATGATGAGCCATAAACTAAACTTCAACGGAAAATCTGTCTTTACTCAAAGAAGATGCTCAACTGCCAATGAAAGATGGAGGAAGTGAAACAAGAGGAGACAAAGGATGAAGGCTGATGAAGAGCGATGATGGTCTAACTGTTGTGACTTGATGGAACCCCGGCCATAGAGAATGGAGAAAGTTTTAGAGGCTTTTCCTCATGGTTTGCTTGGGAGGTCACGTCTTGGCCAATGGAATGTCCAATCTTGTCAATTTTTACTGCTCTCATTTTTTCCACCTCTTCCTCGGATTTTCCTTCTTCCTCTTTTTTATTGCTAGATTCACATTTTCCTTTTTGCTTCTTCTTGCCTTGGCTTCTATCTTGCCTAGTTAGTAAATCCAAATGAGGCTTCACAGTCCAAGATTCTCACTTGACACTGCTTCAATCTTGCCTACAAAAACGTCTGTGGTTACTTCATAGCCGCATCCACCATGAAAGCTTGATTCTTGTCAAGACCTCTTCAAATCATCAATCCCCAACACATTCTGCTCTAGACAAGCATAATTACTCTTGAACATTGTCACATGAAGCTCCAGCCTCTATCCAAGATCTCCAAGCTGTTTGTGTAATCAAGTATCTGTTCTGCTCTAGAAAAGCATTATTACTCTCAATCATTGTCACATGAAGCTTCAGACTTTATTCAAGATCTCCAAGCTGTTTGCGCAACCGAGTCTCCATCACTACTATTTGGATAACATTTTTGACCAAATGGCTAAAAAATCAGCTCTAATACCACTTGACATGTGGTGGACATTTTTACTGGATTCAGACTAATACTGAAATCATATCAAACCTATTACATCAATATATTTCCCTATTTATAGAGGATTCCCTTCTTACTAACTAACAAATTATTAATGCCCTGACCTTCTTTGCTCTTGCAACATAAATATGCATAAACAGACAATAAATCCATGCAGTGTCTATAGAAAATAAACTAACGATTTTACAGGCTCTGAAAGATCAAACATTTAAAAAAACTCATGCATTCCAACCCAACTAGGGTAGTGCTCACCCCAGGCAATATATCCTCACCAACTTTCTGCAATAAGTTCTCCATCTCTTGTACCTATCAAATCAGAAAGGGTGTTAAAAGTTTTGGAGTAAAAGAAAACAAGTTCTTTGCAATGAATATCTTGCAAAAAGTATTACCAGACCTCATTGCGTGGAATCCTTTGCCTAATATCATCAAAGTATTTCAACCCTAACTTTTGTGCATTTGTTAGCGAATCATCATTCCTCAGATCATCTAATGTACGGTGTCCTTTCTCATACAATTTTAGTGCTGTGGCTGGACCTATACCCCACACTTCTCCAAATAAGGATATTGTTCGCACCTATAGTGAAGGGACAAACGAGTGGGCAGTAAAATCACAAATATAGCCCGAGTGAAGCAAAGCACTACAGTAGAAAATGTGCTATATATAGAACAAATATAGCTATTTTTTATTATATATATTTCATATCTTATATAGTATTTTTAATTAAAATTTATTTTTAAATAGTTTAATTTTCCAATGCATATATACGATTATCTATTTTATATGATGTATAATGTTTTAAAGTAAATTTCCTATTTAAATTTCAATATTTGCATAACTTATATATTATATTATTTGTTTACAAGGGAAACTAAAAAAGTTAAATCATGAAGAAAAGTTCTCAAAGGTCGCAAAGTGAGACATGTTAAAACTTGTAATACCTTCTCATCAGTTTCAAAGTGCTCCAACTTGGATAACTTGCCAGTGGTTATTATCTCCTGTATCTGGACACAGTAAAATCGATTGCTTCATTTGTTATAGGACCAAATGAGAAAGAGAAGTCTTAAATGCAAGTAGGAAGATGCACAAATGTCCAAGGAATTCAATATTCTGGTTGTTGTACGGTCAACAGAGTTCTATTGCCTTCAGAATGCAAAAAATCAATTCATCAGCTACAAAGCATCATATGATTACTACAACCAAGTCAAATTTAAGAGAAGACGATCTCATAGGACAGAAACAAGATGAAGCTAATAGTAGGTGGCAATTATTATTAATATATTAAAACTAATTCTATATTGAGCTCAAGGTTACAGTAAATGAATCCGTATGTAAAACAGCCTAAGATAGCAGTTTCTATAGCTCACTCACATGATCTTTCATTGATTTTCCAATTGATGGCAGGTTTTTGACCTGGTCCACGCTTTCAATCTTAAATGGCAACTTCTCAATCACCGCAATAGCTTTGTAATAGCTAAAGGACCTCCGATCATCACCCAAAGCTTTGAAACAGCATTAGCACAATAAACAAGTGCCCAAGAAAAATATAAAATAACGGGAGAATAATCTGAAGGAGTTATTTGGGGCTTACCTCTATATATGTTCACAAGTTTCCCAAATATCTCCGTTATGTTCTTGTTTAGATCAGGTGGACAGTAAGTTAAGGATGGCTGTAATGTTAGGCCCTCATTAGAATAGTTTCCAAAAAGAGCAATGCAAAAAGCTTAGATGCCATATTTGAATTATGTGACCTTTTCGGATTATTGGTTCTTATTAATAGCAAAATCTACAATTTTAGTAGTTTTTAAAAATCACACATGCTTTTGGAGAATGCTTTTCAATCAACTCAAAGTTTTGGAGCGGTCTTTGACAATTGACATGGCACGTTATGAATTTACTTGGTAAAGCTTATACTTCCAAACTAAGCCCAAAAAATTTAGGGAAGAACATAAGAGTATATAATATACTTGAATTGTAAGCTTCTAGGTCTTACTGCCTCATTTTCAGCATTTGGGCTTTGAGGTCTTGTACTTGCATAATGTAAACAGCCAACTGAATCATCATGACTGCTTGCTGTACTTGGTGATGAATATACTTCATTTTCTCTTCTATCTTCAGTAGCGTCAACATTTACAATTTCAATATCCTCGGAAGAGGATTTCATCCTTTTGTTGGGTAATCCTTTATTGTCACTGGAACTGCTTCCATTAGCTGGTTCAGGACCCAAAGTCTCATCGGGTACATTTTCTTCATCCGGGACCACCTTCAGTATGTACATATCCTCAGATAGCTTCTCCCCCGACTTCAAGCTGTCTTCCAACCATTGATAAAGGAGAACTCTCTACAGCAATGATCATTAAAGCACTTTCCGAGAATAAATATGCAAACCCACATAATGAGGTTTGAAGATGGAAAGCACGTTCACCAAAGGACTAGATTTAGAATAGTTACTAATAAAATTTCCCTATAGGAATATTAAGCGTACAAGGTTTTTTCGAAAACCAATAAGGTAATATGTTCTTTTCTTTCATACACTTGTTTGCAAAAATAAAAGAATCATGCTTTTATAGAAATATTAACAGCAAAGAAATAAAATCTGTCGTTTAAGTTTTTCTTTCCCAAATAGCAACTTTCAGTTGCCACAAGATACACTAAAGAAGCAACTCACACTTCTGTTTAGATAATATAACAATTTATTCATGCAGAAGAACTGAAGTAAGTTCGTCAATAAGCAACCCCAGCATGTTCGAAAATTAAGATTATAAAAAATATACTTAATTGAAGCAAAAGCAGGAAAAAATTGGCTGACCCCTTTAAAACGTGACAAATGCTCACTATCCAATTGCCGGAGAAGGGAATCAGAGTCCATAGCCAAAATGTGAGTAACCCTTTTGGACAAACGCTCTTCTATGACAGCCCCCATTTGCGCTAATTTCTGCTTCCAAATCTTCAAAAACCAAAGTACGGAAGGGAAATGAAAGTAAATTACCAAAAACGAAGAAGCATGGAACAAACATAAGTGTGGGTAAGAGCAAAAGAAAAACACACACACACAAGTACAGATTGACAAGCTTAAGTGTATGCAGTGAAACCTGCAGTCGACGAGCTTGAACTCCTTTTTCGACTAAGAAAACGACCATTCCCGAGAATATGCCATGTGGATGAGATGAACTTGAATTCTTTATTGCTTTAGACTTTGGCGCCATTGTGGCGGGTTCGTTTCTTCAGAAAGAGGTTCGTGGGTCGTCTATTGGCGGGTTCGTTTCTTCAGAAAAAGGGAGTTCGAGGGTCGTCTACAGAGCACATTACATAATGCCAGAGGGGTCAGGTAAAAGTGTAGCCGGTAATCAAATAAGCAGGTAGTCAACAGTAGGCCTAGGGAAAGGGGGAAACCTTGTGCGTGTGTCGCGTCATATGTTTGTGAGGACAAAGCCGAGTGCTATTTACGTTGGAATTTCGTGCTCAAAAATTCCTAATGGGCTCCCTTTGGATAGGAAGAAAAGCAGGGTAAAACGAAAATGAGAGGAAACTGAAAGGAAAAATGTTGTTATCATTTTTTTGGGGTGAATAAGAGAAAACAAAAGATGAAGAAAATAAGCAAATGGTAAACTTAACATATTGATTAATATCTTGAGTAAAGAATCAGACCAATCTAAGCATTGTATGGCGGGGTGATTTGGACTAAAATTGTCATTATATAGTTGAGTGACCGAATTCAATTCACAATATAAGTCATTTTGACTAATTTATTAACATCAAAAAATCTCAGTTAACTCATTAAATATATTTTAAATTAAATTTTTTTTAACTTTACACATATACTCATTGAAGTTGTGAGGGAAAGAAAGAACATAGAGAATTACGTTTAAACATTTATTAGGGGGAAGACTTAATGGATGTAGTGGAGCCGAGGCCATCACGCAGCGCAATGACATATTTTGTCCTCTTCCACCGAGCAACATACTGTTCTGGTCTTACTTTTATATTTAGGATAGAATAAAAAAAAATTTAGCCTTCTTTGTAGTAATTTTTTATATGGATGTACAATTTCACTCTTTATTTATTATTGTGTCAACTTTATTTACACAAGGTACAATATATATTAAATAGAGATAAAATTAAAAAATTATTAAATTTTTAATGAGAGTTAATAAAATTTAAGATTTCTTTTAATTTGTATAAAATATGTTGAAAATAACTTATAAATCGGACTAAATAAAAACCCTTATATGAGAGCCACTTTGGAGCGATTTTTTGATGCAACTTGGGGAGAGGGCCCCCTTATTTTATACACATATATGTTTGTGTGCGTGTGTATTTTTTGGTGAACAAAACTCTTGATATATATTGATATAATGTTATTTCGTTGGTAACTCCTTTTTCGACTAAGAAAACGACCACTCCCGAGAATATGCCATGTGGATGAGATGAGATTGAATTCTTTATTGCTTTAGCCTTTGGCGCCATTGTGACGGGTTCGCTTCTTCAGAAAGAGGTTCGTGGGTCGTCTATTGGCGCGTTCGTTTCTTCAGAAAAAGGGGGTTCGAGGGTCATAAGGCCAAAAGGAGAGAGGTGGTAATACGAGCTGACGGTGCGGATACGGACCAAAAGCGGTACGGGCTGGCAAAAGCCCACCTCCATATTCTTTTTTTTAAAATCAAAACTATTATTATTAATATAGGTTGAATTTAATTTAAAATGTTAAAATTAGGTTTCGAATATTGAATTTGAATAGTGAGTTATAATAAAATAAAATGAAGATTAATTTATAATTTAAGAATATATTTTTAAAAAACTAATATATTTTTTATAAATAGTTAATTTAACTAGTTTTTTTATTCAAAGTAATTTAGTTTTCCTATTCAAATTAATTAAGTAGATATTTTATGTATAAATGTATAAGTATCACATGTTTATTTAATTTTATAAAGTCTTTTATAGTGACACAACAAATAAATGAAAAATAAAAGATGGACAATGATCTTCGTATAACTACACACAGAATCACAAATATATAAAGTGTTTAATTACTTATGCAATGATATGAAAAAAACAATGTTTAATTGTTCATGTGGAATTTAATAATCAAAATATTTTAATTATATTACAAATTATATGGAAAAAAAAAAGAAGAAGATGGGCTAGCTCGTCAACCCGTGAGCTAGCCCGCGACGGAACAGGCTCAAAATAGTACGGGCTGGAATAGCCCACACCTTGACGGGTGGACATATTGTCAACCCAAACCTGTCTTTTTTGACGGATTGGATCCACGGACCCGGCCCGTATTACCAGCTCTACAGAGGGGTCAGGTAAAAGCGTAGCCGGTAATCAAATGAGCAGGTAGTCAACATTAGGCCTAGGGAAACCTTGTGCGTGCGTCGCCTCATATGTTTGTGAGGACAAGGCCGAGTGCTATTTACGTTGGAATTTCGTGCCCAAAAATTCCTAACAGGCTCCCTTTGGATAGGAAGAAAAGCAGGGCAAAACGGAAATGAGAGGAAACTGAAAGGAAAAATGTTACTTCCTCCGTTCTTTATTATAAAAGACATTTGATCATTATGGTATGTTCCCATATATAAGAGACACTTAAAATTTATCTCTATTTTTTTGTATTGATTTCTTATTTTACCCCTATTTATTTTGCCTCCAACTCATATTCTCTCATCTTCCCACTTCTCTTTTTTTTAATAATTTAATTGCTCTCTCTCATAATCTCTCTCCTTATTAATGGGGTATTGTTAGAAAAAAACATTATACTTTTTACACATTAACTGTCCTTAACTAATTTTAATTGTTTTTTTATCAACGTAATTTGGTTATTTGTCTCTTATAATAAGAAACGGAAGAGTATCATCAGTTTTTTGGGATGAATAAGAGAAAACAAAAGGTGAAGAAAATAAGCAAATGGTAAACTTAACATATTGATTAATTTCTTGATTTAAGAGTCAGACCAATCTAACCATTGTACGGCGGGTTGATTTGGACTAAAATTGTTTTTATATAGCTGAGTGACCGAATTCAATTCACAATATAAGTCATTTTGACTAATTTATTAACATCAAAAAATCTCAGTTAACTCATTAAATACATTTTAAATTGAATTTTTTTTTAAACTTTACACATATATATTAAAGTTGTGAGGGAAAGAAAGAACATCGAGAATTGCGTTTAAACATTTATTAGCGGGAAGACTGAATGGAATGTAGTGGAGCCGAGGCAATTACGCCGCCCAATGGCATTTTGTCCTCTTCGACCGAGCAACATACTGCTCTTGTTTTCTTTTCAGAACAGAGAGAAAAAAAATTTTTAATCTTATAATAAGTTATTGAGAATTTTTTATATAGATATATAATTTTATTATTTATTTATTATTATGTCGACTTTATATACACAAGATAAAATATATATTAAATAGAAATAAAATTAAAAAATTATTAGATTTTAAATAAAATTTTTTTTGAATTTCAAATAAAAATTAATAAAATTTAAGATTTTCTCAGTTTATATAAAATATGTTAAAAATAACTTATAAATTAAACTAAATAAAAATCTCTTATGAAGAGTAATGACTCTAGAGTCACTTTGGAGCGACTTTTTTGATGCAACCTGGGGGGAGGGCCCCTTATTTTATACATGTGTGTGCGTGTGTATTTTTTGGTGAAAAAAACTCGATATATATTGATGTAGTGTTATTTCCTTGGTAACTGCGCATTATGTTCACAAACTCATTGCGGATTTATTTTTAATATATATAATCTGCGTACAATTATTTTTGTTAAATCTTTTTAAATTATTGTGCCACTGGTCTAACCAGTTAGACTATAAGAATTATATAACAGTTAGCTGTTTTGGTTTGACATTCGATATGAGTTGTTATAATATAAATTTTTAATATTACTTCCAACATTTAACATAAGAGCTAATTAGAATATTTAATTTGGTTTTAAATATCAAAAATCAACCAATTTTATAAGAGATTCTCATCAGGATGTGATTCTAATATACATGATTTCCAAACTTGAGTTAGTAGTTGAGTTGAGTCAAACCATCCAATCTGATTCTTTAATCACTTATATTTAACCTATATACTGAAAATCAACCCAGGCTGATCCAATACGCGCACATATAGATAAGAAATATAATCAACCTTGTTATTCAGAAACTAGAGATAGAGAAGAAAGAAGATATTACAAAGCATGCATGGAAGCGCAGAGAGAGAGAGAGAGAAGAAGAAGAAGAAGAATGATATATATATATATATATATATATATATAAAATATTAAGGGCACTTGGGCTTGTTGCCGTGAGTGAGCATATCAGTGTAACATCTGCCGCACATCTCTCTGTGGCCATAAGTGCCCGGAGGAACACACTTGCATCTGGCACAACACGTCCCACACGCTCTCAGACATACCTTTGGCCTCGAATGCATCTTACATCTCTCCCCGCACCGTACTCCACAATCTGCATCAATACCATTGTTCTTCATCATCATCAACCATATACCTATACATATATAGAAGGAGAAGAAGAAGAAGCCATACTTATATATGGAAGAAGCCTTCTGTTGGGTCCTTTCACCACCTGCACCATTCAAGGCCATTAATTAATAAGGAAACATGTATACACATATATAGACACAGACAGATCTATGGAGAGAGAGAGAGAGAGAGAGAGAGAGAGAGAGAAGCATCATCAAAACCAGAGAGTTATGATGAGAGGGTTGGTGGTGTTCTTCGTTATTGATCTTGACGACATCATCATCAGATGAAACCTGCAAATCGATTAAACCAGAAGAAGAAGTGAAGAATACTTCAAAGGTTGATTTAGCAGTAGTATTTGGCTAAGGGGATAATGGCATAATGCATTCTCTATTACCTCAACTGCAAAACAAAAGAGCAATAGGAAAGTCATCAGAAGAACAAATCTTGAATAAGCCATCTCTCCTACTTCTACAACACTGTGTGCCACACTGCCACGGTTTTGTCTGTGTATATATAGCTGGTTGTCTTACTGTGCAATCTTATAGCTTTGAATTCATCCTTCAAAGATTTACATTTTTATTAAAATATAACAACTAGCATTTTAAACGGAAAGAAACTAATCAAAATATATAATTTCAAAATTATAGAGAAAAAAATTGTTCAAACTATAATAGCAAATCATTATATTGTTAATTAAATTCTTATTACATATTACTCCCGGTTTTAATTATAAAATTTTATTTATAGACTATAAATAAGGTCTTATAATTAGAAGCAGTAGTGTTATGATTAGAGGTAGTATCAAGAATATTTAATCATTAATTTTGACAATATAAGTTGTCTAGAGTGGAATAATGCAAATGTACACCAATTATTAATAATTAAATCTTTTTTCCGACGATTAATAATTAACCTATCTAATCACTAGGGCCTGATCTTTATTAATTACCCCTGCTTCTCGTAGCTGTCTCGCACAAACATCACAGGTGGCCTTCTCAAAGCATGCATGAAATCCAGAGCCAACAAGTGCCCCTAACATGTCAAAACAAATTAATACACTTTCATTTCGCCTCCAAATTTTTTCATTCTATTCTACTCATCCGCACAAAGTCACACACACAACTAATCCATCAACAAAATTAGAAAACAATGATATATATATATATATATGTATAGGTTATTCGTATTTATGTTTTCTTAACTCTTACAAATGATTTTGCCAAAAAAAAAAACTCTTGCACATGATTTTTGAATTTCTTAATTGTTTATTTGCATCCGGAGAAATTAGATTTTTTTTTTGTTAAACATAAGTATTTATTATTTATTAAAAACAATTTAATTAAATTTTAAATCTTAATTCATCATCAATTAATCTGCCAAATATTAGATGGTAATATATAGAATTAATGTGAGAAGACTGAGTAACAATGCATTGAAATGGTAAAGCATATATTGGTCACAGCAAAACTGACCCAAATAGTAATTGTCAGTGCTCAAGCTGCGGTCCATTTACATATTGCGATGTGGACATAACCGCAACCATCCATGTATTAATTAATTTGCGCGCGTGCATGTGACTATGCGAGTGTTTAATACTCATTGCGGATTAATCGGTTGTCAAGACTCCCTCCTCCGGATTAAATCATTAATTTTGTCTAAAATTATTGTTTTGATACTCAAAAGATAGATAACTAATTTATAAATATTAAAAAAATTAGTTAAATTAGTTATTTGTAATAAATTGAGGTTGTTTTAACTAAAATACTCTTATTAATCATATACATTGAAATAACCTCTTGATAGATAATCTTTAATATATGCAATTATCATAAAAATTACTTGGAGGCAAAATAGATAAATATGATAAATAAAATTAATTAGTATCTTATATTTAAGATATAATTAAATCTTTGATCAGTTTTTATATTAAGAACTAGAAGTAGTTCATAAAAAAAAAAATTTTAAATTTATCTTTAATGGAGTACTATGAATTATTTCCATCGTTCATGGTAAAAAACAGAGTTATTTCCTCTAATCCCAAGTCATTTCTAAAAGAATTTTTTTGTTTCATAGTATAAGTAACTTGAAGGGTAATTAATACTCTTTTTTTGGGGGTAAAATACGGGACAACACGCCCAATCACTATTCCTTTATTATTCTAGGGAACAAATTCCCTTTAAAGTCATTATACAAATACAGTTCAATCTCAGGAGGTGGCTTGTCAAAAACATTCATCACCTGTGTCAATCCTAGACTATGATTTGCAAGAAAATCCGCACACATATTCCTTTTTCTGTAAACATGTACAAATCTAATATCAACAAAATTCCTCATCAACCTATTAATTGAGTTAAGCAGTGAAGAGATCGATACCTCTCCATTCCTAATGCCTTCAAGCTTTCTAATTGCGGTGCAAGAGTCACTTTCCACGACAAGTCTTCTGGTGTTCATGTCCTTTGCAACCTGTAATCCAGTAAGAATGCCCCACAGTTCCGCCTTGCAAAGCCCTTAATCCATCTCCCATTCCAATCCCTTAACAGCCCTCCACATCCAATTATTTTTCATAAATATCTATTAATACTTTAACGATACTTAATATAAGGCCTAATTATTAAGTTAATTTTAATTATAAATGTAAGACTTATTTTTCATATTTATCAATTTTTTTTAGATTATTCATATTGATACTCTCTCAACCATAATTAAGTAGGAGATGAAGGGACTATGTTAAGAAAGATGATAAAAATGTTTTAGAAGAAATATGTTATATTTATCATAATTTTTTAACTTATCTAACTTTTTTAATATAATCAAATTAGTTAAATAAATCTTATATCAAGAATCAGAGAAATATTTATCTATTAATTTTGTGCTTGCAATCAATACTTGAGTACTTCCTCCTTGTTTTTTTTTTTTTTGTCGTGGCCTTATAATCTATAACTGACATCCAAACGCCTCTCTTATGATTTTTTTTTTTAAATGTGAAATTGTGAGTTGAATTCTTTCCATAAAAAACACACAGACGAAAAAAAACTAAAATTTATGTGCTTTTCTAATCTTATTTATAAATCACTTTTAACATATTTTTTATAGATAAGGAAAAATCTTAAACTTTATTAACTCTCATTTAAAATTCAATAACTTTTTAACTTTATCCCTATTTAATATATATTATACCTCACGTAAATAATGTTAATACAATAATAAATGAAGGATAAAATTATATAGTCATGCAAAAAATTTCTCTTAATACCTTATAAATAAAACAAAAAATATCTTCTTTCTCTGTCCTATAAATAAAACTAGGGAAGTACTACGTAAGAATTATTTTTTTTGTTTAATTTCAAGTTTTGCTCACCATTTAATGGTACATTCTTTTAAATCTTAGCTATCTTCGTCTAATGCCCCCCATTAAATAGACATATTATTAAAAATAAATACTTTTCTGGTTTTAAATGTAAAACTCATTTGTTAGTTTAATTTATAATAAAAAAATGTGTTTTTATATTTAGGACAGTAAAGTAAAGAGTATTAATTATACTTGGAAATTTAGAACATTTTCTCTCTAAGTCAGGACAGATAAATAAATAACAACAGACAAAATGCCATTAATTAAAAAAAAAAGTGTATTCTTCTAAAAAATATATAAAAATTTGAAATGAAGGAGAACATTGAAGTCGGGATAGGGAAGGGCGCCCGATGGCTTATAAATAGGAACACGTTTCCCTACTCAGTGGGAGATGAGCACTGATATGGCTCATCTCCCAGTGCACACCGTTTCATTAAGCAAAAAACATAACCTGTATATTCCAAAACCAAGTCGAATCTACTGTGCTCTTAGGCACACTTTTTTTTTTAATGACCATCAACAAAAAGCACTAAGCTACATCAAATATATAACAAGATTAACAACAAAATTAGGAGGAGAGTAAAGAAAGCTTATTCCCTCAGCAACATTCAGCGAGTTCTTGGCTAGCATGTCGGCCACCGTATTTGCATCTTGACCACACCAGGCTAAGTTTGCATCCCAATCCTTTCCAAGCCATCCTTGAATCTCAGCAAGAAGGTCCTTTTCCAAGTGTTCATCATGCCAACCAGTGTCAAGAATTTCCACAAGCTCTTGGCAATCAGTTTCAATGACGACCCATTTCCAATTCATATCCCAAGCTCTTTTGAGGCCCCAAAGCACAGCCCAAGCTTCCGCATGAAAACTATTACCCTTGTCGATATGAAACATAAAACCATGAAGCCAATGCCCTTCATGATCCCTAGCCACACCACCACATGCTGCCACCAAGTCCTCATGGCCAACTACTCCATCCACATTGTATTTGACACATCCCACCCAAGGTGGTTGCCAACTACAAATCAATCGTGCTTGAGTACTAAGACTATTGACGCCCACATACAAACATGCAATAATGGCCTTTGACTAGGCAATAACAGAGAGACTTCCCTTTGATTTCCGATTAAAAACACCATCATTCCTATTCAACCAAATCTGCCAAGCTAAGACAACAAACCAAATGCACCAAGGAACTTCTAAGACTCTACATTTTAGACCAATATTCTAGTTGATCCACTCTATGAAATCCACACTATCAAAAAACTTGACCTTAAGCTGATTAGGTACAAGTGCTTCCCAGCAAGCGTGTGCTATCTGACAATCACGCAACGCATGAAGTGCATATTCACATGTAGCCCCACAAACATTCCTAAATTGCACTGATAACTTAGGAACCTCCTAAATAATACTATGTTGCTACCTTAGGAATTTTACTTTGGATGTATTCTTTGCTTCTATTCTTTAATCTTGTTGAACATTATTTCAGTTGATAAAGGCTTACGGCTATGGTGCATAATTTTTTGTATCGATGTGGCGCCAAACTAGACTTCATGTCAACTCTGCTATAGTTAATTGCAAGAATTAGTTATTTTAGAAAATGAAGCATGCAAATTTAGTATAAAAACTAAAAATTTCTCCCTCGTGCGATGTGTTAGAATCAATCTCACCCAAGAGGGGGGTGAATTATGTGAGTTAAAAAAAATTGCGAAATTAAAACGAGACAGTATTGAAAACAGAGAGTTAGAGTTAGGAGAGATTTCACCGCAAAGGGAAGACACAAGATTTATACTGGTTCGGTCTTAACCACTTGACCTACGTCCAGTCCTCAGAACACCTCTGAGTATTTCACTATCTTCCAAGATCGATAGGGCTCTTGGTGCCTCGGTACAGTAATTGAATCGCTCAATCACTCCCCCTTACTCTCGTAAGGATACAAGCCCACTCAAGAGTCCACACTCTTGAGTATCACTCAATAGTAATTAATGAAGAATAGTTATCGACTCTCTTACAGAGTGAAATTAATGATGAACACTGACGCTCAGTAATATTGAAGAAAACAGAGTATTGAATGCTAGACTTAATAATCACAGATGGTAGTTCCGGTATTCAATCCTCTTCATTAATGCTTCTTCGCGCCTTTTATAGTTGAGATCGTTAAGTAGCCGTTAGACGGAAGAGCTTCTAGCTGTTGTGACTCCATTTGCGTGTTTCGCCAGTTTCAACGGTTCCGCCATTAATGCGTTTGAGCTTCTGACACTGTAGGTTGTAGTCTACGTAATCCCGTTGAAGAGCCGTTGTATTCTTTCTTAGTAATCTGCATATTTTAAACTTTAAACAAGTAAGAGTCTTGCGGTGTAGGCTTTAATTATGACCAAGAAGAAAAACGAATTTATCATTCAATGATTCTGGATGAAATGATTTATCTGTAAAAAGAGAAGAAAGACATCCTGGACATGCTTTATCGAAGTGGTGATCGATTACTTGTTGATCGATCAGGTTATCGATAAATAGAGTGAAAGCTTTTTGAATCAGTTCAACAATATTATCGATCAAGTGTTGGATCATTGATTTTAAGAATCATCATAGTTGACGGAAATCGTTCCATGATCGAACAAGTGATCGAACACTTGTTGATCGAACAGATTATCGATAATTCAAGTGTTACATAAATGAAACTTCAGTCATTGATGATCGAACAAATTATCAATAAATAAATAAAGGATAAGGTTATCGATAAACAATGAGTAAGAATATATTCAGCGAAAAACACAGACTATCTGGAATTATCGAACAGGTGATCGATCAAAGAATATTCGATCAAGTGATCGATAAAATGAAAGACAGAGATTTAAACCTGTAAGGTGAAGAAACTGATTATCGATCATGTCATGTGAAAACATGAGTTTCAGGAAATCGGATGATCGATCATATTATAGATAAATCAATGATTGATTAGAAGATCGAAAAAGTGATTCAACATAAATTAATACTAATCCTGGTGCTCTTTATCGATCATGTTATATGAAAAGATACTATGCAGACAGGCTAAATTATCGATAATGTTATCGATAATTTGGTTGTAGAAAAACTAAGAAAGAGCAGATAGAACATTGATTATCGATCATCTGATCGATAACTTAGTGATCGATAAGTTTATCGATTCAGCAGCTATGATGAGTACCTGCATTCAGAGAGTTAGAACATAATGTTCGATCATGTGATCGATAAACAAGTGATCGAAAATATGATGGATAAATGATGACAGAATTAATGTGCAGAACGAGTAGAGTGTGTTACCTCTTATCGAAGTCGTTATTGATAACTGATTTATCAATCATGTAATCGATAAATGCATTTCAGATTTGGTTTTCTTTATCTGTTACTTGTTCGTTTATCTGATGTTATCGATCAAGTGATCGATAATTAACTGTAACCTTATGTAACTTCCATGTTAGCAATAATCGATCATTTTATCGATCTACAACTTATCGAATGGCTCTTCGATTAAAATACTCCCTCCGTTCCTTATTATAAAAGTTGTCTCTACTTTTTTGTGTTGATTTCCTATTTTACCCATATTTATTTTATCTCCAATTCACACTCTCTCTCCCTCCTACTTCTCTTTCTTTTAATAATTTAATTGTTCTCTCTCATGCTCTCTCTCCTTATTAATGAGGGCATTTTTGGGGAAAAAAATTATACTTTTTACACATTGATTGTTCTTAACTAATTTTAACTGATTTTTTGATCAACGTAATTTAGTTATTTGTCTCTTATAATAAGGAACGGAAGGAGTAATTAATATAAAGCTGATTTATACTGAACAGTTATCTTATAGCTTATCGATAATCATTTGATCGATCAGATGATCGATCAACATACTTCACCCAATTAATCTAACTTTGTTATCATCAAAACCATAATCCTAACACGATGCACGAACTAGAATATTTAATTAATTTTTAAATTCTAATAAATTGTATTATGTAAGGTAGCTCAAAATTCACTTCTTTAGAAGTGTGATTTTTTTTTTATTCGTTCGAATGAGATTTGAATTAGAGATTCAGAAATTAGGATGAACATATAAAAATTTAAAATTATCTATTTATTTCTCCATTTAAGCTTGCAATTGACATATTATTTAATTATTATGCTTCTCATTTAATTCAATATATTCAAATCCCAATTAAGATATTATTCAAATTTAAAATTAATAATTAACTTCTTTATTTAAACCTTCAATTAAAATCTCATTTAATAATGATGCTCCTCATTTAATTCAATATATCCAAATCTCAATCAAAATATATATTATTCAAATCTCATCAATTGAATATATCCGGATGTCATAATATCATACCCGACCTGTTGTTAAACGAATTGGGTATTACAAGTTTTCAAAAATATAGTTGATTGATATGAAAAGTTTACATGAGTTACTTGCAAATTCTTTTTGGTTCATTGTTGCAAATTCTTTTTGGTGATACCATATTGCTATAAATTGAAAATACTATAGAACATAATAACTACTACCTCCAGTTCTTAATATAAGAATTGTCTAATTTGAGTAGATTAAGAAAGTTTGTTAAGTTAATTGTTTTGTAATAAATAGGTATTATCATTTCTAAAATACCCTTACAATCAAGTGTATTAGTTTTAACATTTGATAAAATTTTTGACATGTACAATTACTACAAAAACTACTTAAAAAAAGAATAAATACTTGCTACATATTATAAGGAATGATATATATTCCATGTGAATTTTACATTCCACATCTTTACAAGACATTGTGATTTACCATAAATTGCTGCAGATTGACAAAAAAGATTGTATAATGAAGGATGGAAATTGATTTACACATATATTTCAAATAGAGGATTGAAGCAAAGAAAACACCATCCTACAAAAGTTTGTTCTTTAAGCTTTGCAAAAAGCCAAAAAGAGCTCATTGAAGCAAAGTAGCCAAAACAAGCAAACAAGCTATCTCCAAAATTTAGAACTCGTTATGATAAGCAATGTTAAGCTGTAAAGTAGCGAGAAAAAAGCTATAAAACAATCTCTAGAAGCCATAAAAAGTCCTGAGTGTGTTTTACTCTCCTGTATGAAAAGAAAACATGTAACATGTCAAGTCAGTAAAGAAACTAAAATGTACAAAAACTGGTTATTTATCAAAAGCATGTAACATGTAACTGGTTATTCATATATAATTAAATATATGAATAAAAATTATAAATTATTTTGCTAATATATAAAAATTAAATTCAAATAAATAATAATATATTAAATTATATAATATATATTAAATTATGTATATAATATTTATATATATTTGTATTTGTTATTAGAAATATTATATATATTTATTTTTGTATAAAAATTTCACAGGTGCTTCTCAGCTCAATTGGCAAAGGCTTCAGCATGCGTGTAGGAGGTCCCAAGATCAAACCAACTCCTTCGCAAAATTGAGCCAATTTGTGATGTGGCGATGATGTGGACAAGGCAATAATGTGGCGGTTCACAGTGATGGACACGTGGCGATGGCATAGATGAAAAGATGACGTGGCAACATGGGAGAGAGAGACGGTTGATGAGGTGGTATCCGATGATGATGTGGAAGCTCACAGTGATGGACACGTGGTGGTGACGTGGCAACATGGGAGAGAGGGGATTGATGAGGTGGCGGCTGGTGATGACATAGAAGCTCACAGTGATGGACATGTGGCGATGACGTGGCAACATGGGAGAGAAAGGATTGATGAGGTGGCGGTCACAAATATGACATGTGGCACAATTAATTATTGCCATGTGGTATTTTAAATTTACAAAATAAAAAAAAAATTAGCGACGAAGTAGTGATGAAAATTTCCGTCACCAATCTGTGACGGAATTTTCCATCACAAATCTGTTGCTATTTTATAACAGAATTTTTGTGGGATCTCTGTCATTAATTAGTGACGGAAAATTTTCATCGCTAATCTGTCAGTAATCCGTCACTAATTAGTAATGGAATTTTGAATTCTGTTACTAATTATTTAGTGACAGTGGAATTTGTGAAGGAAAAAATTCCGTCGCTAATTTTAATTAGTAATTGAAATTCTATCACTAAATTCCATCACTAATTTGATTTTTTTTTTAATAGTGGAACCATCTTTTTGACTCTTTGTTCCATTATACTTTCTAACTCCAAACCAAATTTTACTCCCATATTCATTCCAAAAGTTCTAGGCTTCATCTAGACTTTCAAACTCTTTCCCTATTTCGAGTTTAAATTCATCTTCCATTATATGGTTCCGATATACAATAAATATATCACAATTTAAAAAATTCCATCAATAGGAATTTGGAATTTTCTATGAACCCAAAATATACCCAAAAAAATGATCATTTTTCAAATACTATTCTTCGAACAAAAATAAAAATACGAGTTATAGCTTACTCACATAATAACATTAACAAGCTAAATCAGAAAACAAAACCATCTAAACCCACTTCAAATTTTCAGTTATATTATAATAATAACAACAACAACAACAACAACACGACGACGACAATAACAACAACAACAACAATAACAATCCGCATATGACCCCATTTTAATATATATGAAAATATATATTAATAAGATTGCTAGAGAACGCAAAAAAGATGAAAGATATGAAACCTTTGATGCCTTCTTCTTGTAAAGGTTTGAAATTCGATGCCTTCTTCAATCTGAAACTTTTTCTAAACTGAAATTCAGCTTTTTTCCAATTTTTCGGGGCGCCAAGTGTGTTAATTCTCTTTCTCTTGTGACGACTAGCACGACAAAATTTTTTTCCTACGAGCACAGCAGAAGTGACTTGGTTTTGGAGTGTAGAGGTCATACTTTTGCTTAATGAAACAGTGTGTATTGGGAGATGAGCCATCGGTGTCCATCTCCCGTTTTTAAATATTGGGTTGTGAAGCGCAATGAGAATCAAAGCATTAGTTTTTCTAATCCGAAAACAAATTTGATATACTCCATCCCTCTCGTCCAAAGTACTACAAGTTACTACTTAGAAATAATTCTTTATACTATAGAGTATATAATATTTATATGTCAATTTTTACCCTACAATTAATGTTCCAATGTAATTTTTTTAATATTTTTCTTTCTCTTTTAAAAACTTATTTAGTATGGGTAAAGTTAACAATTTCTTTCCATTTACAAAAACAGATTTAATGAATTAATCGCTTTTTTTTAATTCCGGTGAGGTGGTTGAAACTTGAAAGTGACCTATATTTTAGAGAGAGTAGTAAGTTGCTTTCAAAGTTTCAATCACTTGGATTTAAGAAAGAACAACTATAACTCCTGCCTGAAATTAAAATTTTTCAACTTTATCTTTATTCAAATTTGTCTCACTTCTTTTCTCTTTCTTAATATCCAATGTAAGTATATCATCAATAAGTAAGAGTAAAATTTAAAAATGATAATCAATAACTCTATGAATTACTTATATTATATTGTAGATCCAAGATTTCTTCTAAAAGGTACCTATATTTTGGCCACGAGGGAGTTCATCGCTAAAAGAAATTTATTTTCCTTTTTCTTTTTTCTTTTTTTCCCTTCTTCGCCATGAGTAGAACAAAACAGTGACACCTTCATCGAGAATGTGCACTGAAAAATTGGACTTGAATTAAATAATCTTTTATTATTTTACAATAAGCACAGAATTAAAGCTCATCGCTTCGCATTATCTGGATCTAAAGAACCAGTCAAGATATAAGTAAAGATATAATATATTGCCGATATCATTATACCAACTGAAATATTGCATAAAAAACAAGAAAAAAGAATCCGAATTCTTTAATTCGGAATGAAAGGGTTAACTTTGACCGTTAAGAGTGGGTAACCCGTTCCCTGTGTCTTTGTTTCTATTGAAGAGTTCTTGAAGAGCGAACAACTAGAGCTATTACTCACTACATCAAAAAATTTCCATTAATGAAAGATGTAAATCCATTGGAAAATCAAAAATACGTATGCCAGATGAAATGGTTGTTGCTAAGGTAGTTTGGAATTTCAGGATTTGTTTGAAATATTCAATAACTTGATTTCTAATAATGAGGTTAATCTTTTATTCGTTACTTTGTGCGCCTTCCTGTTATTTGGCGGTTCAGTTGCTAAGTCTGCCCAATTCCCCCTTCATGTATGGTTACTGGATGCTATGGAAGGGCCTACCCCTATTTCCGCTCTTTTCCACGCTGCTACTATAATAAACATTAACAAATGAACGTAGGTGTGAGATGATGAGAAATTCTTCTAAAACACGCTCTATATTCTGGATCGAATGGAGTATAGTACAAATAAGAAGCGAATGGAAGTTGATAAGAATGGTGTGAATCGTTGGGAGCAGGACAGCTTTAGTACGTAATGGATACAAATAAGACCAAGCCATGCAAGTAAGAAGAAAGACGGTGCGTGTCTATTTATTTTATATATATATATATATATATATTATCTCCTATCTATAATACAAGAGCTAATTTGACATTTAATTTAATTTTAAATATAATATTTTAATTTTTTTGTTTATCATATTTATCTATTTTTTTCAAAGTAATCTCTACAATAGTTGCACATATTAAATGTTTCATTAAATAGTAATTTTAGTTAATACACATAATTAGTAAATATATTTTAAAGAAAACAAAACATATTTATTACAAATAATTAACTTTATTAATTTTATTAATTTTCTCAAATTAGTGCAACTAAATCTCATAATAAGAACCAAAGGTACATAGTATACATTACCTCCAATTCTTAATATAAAAAGCTAAATAATTAATTTGAAAAAATTAAGAAAATTAATTAACTTAGTTATTTGTCATAAATAAGTGTTGGTCTTCCTAAAATATCCTCTTTCATCATATGCATTGGACGATTGAAAGTATGTCTTTCCTTAAACCCTTATAATTATAATAGGCATATTTTGAGAAAAGATGGGAAACAAATTGAATTGAGGTTTTAATGTTTTATATTTAAAAGTAAATCTAACCCCAACTAATTTTTATATTAAAGATAAGAGGTAGTATGCATATATATTTATGTTTTGGGAGTAGTTGTCGTCGTGGAAGGCTAGACACGAAAGCATTTGAATTGCAGGATGAGCAAACACGTCGTCGTTTACGTGTGTGAAAGGATGAGCTTTCAACTGATGGATATTAGTGCTCATATGGCGTCAGAGATCCTCTGGACATTGTTGCTCCCCGTTACATCACCATCTTCGTCTTCTTTCCTCTCCATTTGTTCAGCTTCAAATGCAATGCCGCTTTACTATTTTCAATCCTCCAAAATGAAAATGGTTTTACTTTATAATGTGAGCACCAGAGAGAGATCAATATATATGATGGTGGCGTTTTCATTTTTCAAGCCTTGAGCTTTCAATTCCTTTTCTATCTTTTTTTCTAAGCTATTCTTGTAGTTAGATTCTTATTGTATAATGTACCGTATATGCCGATAATACTCCAATGTGTGAATAATTAAAGGGGATGCATTTTAGAAAAATTAATTAGCACATATTTTTTTTATGAGTAACAAACTTATGTTGTTTTCTTTTCTTTTTTTAACCACAGACAAAATAATATTAAAATAAAGCAACGTTTACAGAGTATATACTGAAAGCAAACCAACAAAAAACGCATTAAATTAAAAAAACAGTTTTTAGAAATAACATTAAACGCATTAAAATTAAAAAAACAGTTTTTAGAAATAACATTAAACTTATAATGAGCATAGTCATAAAGAAAAGCAAGAATTTTCTGCCATCTTGTTTTCTTAATTATGTATATAGAAGTTCTTAGAAGTTCAAAATTTTAGAGGAAATAGTGCCCAAGTTGTTAGTATTTAAATTTGTAACCCCAATCCCCCGAGGGGGGTCCCACATAGATGGTTCCTTGAGGAGGCTCATGAGCCATGAGGGGATATTTTTCTGAACCATTAGGCTCTGTTTGCTAGAAGGTATGGGGGGATCATAAAGAGTGTTTGGTACAATGAGTTGGTTGACTTAGGATTGGTACAACCAAAGGTGCATAATAGATAGATCGGACTAGACCAAAGTTCAACTCAAAGTCTGGTCTATATTTGATCAGGTTAAGATTTAACAATCCGTAGTTTGGTCTAATCCAGAGATGGTGCGAGATCGGGCTAAATTGGACTTGGTTCACTGGATTACCAGGACTGTTCTAGGTAGTCTATGACTTTAATTTTCTTTTCTTTTTTTTTTTTTTTTTTTTTTAGGAATCAAGATTTAATACAAATAAATACAATTAGGGCAAAAAAGCCTATAATCATATAAAAATCATCCCAAAACATATAGGTTTAATCATAAATCCGTAACAATTTCTAACAATATTAAATAACAATTAAAAAAAATTTTAAATTACAAATTACAAAAAATTTTTGTTTAAAAAAATCACCTGGATTAGATTGGACTAATGTAGGTGGTCTAATTACTTAGTTTCGAATCCAATCCAACCCGACTAGCTAGTTTAGTTTAGTCAAGTCCATTTTCATTATATTGTTTATTTGGACTAGACCCGACCGGACTATTTTGGATTGGATTGGATGGGATTACTGACGTTATAGGGAGACGATATTAAATATTTAATTCTGAGTTTAAAACTTCTTAGACCAAAATGCCCTCCCTCCTTAACAAGAGTCATTCTTCCTCTCCAGCTCCTGCCATGTCCTCCATCTCTTGTCGCCTTCTCCCCTGTGTCGCCCGTCATCCCTTTCCTCGGTGTCTGTGATGCATGACTGGGGCTACGACAGTACGTGATTTTCTTTCTTTTCGTTTTTCGTTTTTTGTTTTTTCAATTAAGAAGTGTAGGAGATTAGAGTCTTTACAAATTATAATTAGATATATTAAATAAAACCCTGATTTAGGAGGCAGTAGAATCGGGGTCAACCTAATAACGATTCAGGACACCGATATAATGATGACTATATAAATAATGTGTTCAAAAACGAAATGTTGATTGGAAAACAACATTCAAAGAACCATACATAATATTTGAACAAACAAGACCAATAAAAGTATACTACCTCCAGTTTTTAATATAAGAATTATTTGACTGATTTGAAAAAAATTAAAAAAATTACTAAATTACTTGATTATAGTCTATGTTACATGATCTCTCTAAAATACTTATATATATCACTAGGATATATATCAATTTAAGAGTAAGACAAATTAATTTAAAGTAAAATAATTAATCAACTGGGTCTTATATTTAAAGATTGATGGGGTAAGTTGGTAACTCTATAAACAAATTAATTAGCTTGCAAGAGGATTGAGAACCTGCCCAACAAACAACACTGCTCCACTTTTATCTTCCCTGATTAGAAATAGAAAAGGACGGTCAGCTACAAAGTCTATTTCAGGTGGAGGACCCGCCATGACGCCATCGTTATAGGTTGCTACAGCGGCTTTTGTACCTTCTTCGTCGACTTCAATGAATGCCTTTTGAAATATGTTTGAAATATATAACATCTCATTACCACCAAGGAAATCTGCCATTTCTGTCAATTCTCCTCCTCCAGAGAATGGCAATGTTAGCCCTAGTTCCTTCAACAGATTGGAAGCCATCAGCTCGTAAGAAACCTTAAATTTGGGATCCTCAAGTCACCTACTCCTGCGTTAGTCTTAGGAAGGTGTTGTTTCAAGAAGTTAGACTGAGAACCAACCTTCTCGACCAATGAAGGAAATCCATCATTTGAGTCTGGAAGAAAGATATACATTGTGAAATGACGCTTATAAGGGAGACCAAGGACTTTGAAACCATCACACACCCTAATAAGGTATTCCTCTTTCTTCGTGTTGGTCATGAAAGGGGCTTTCACTGAGTTCCCACATAAAAGATGAAATTCATAGTCTCTAGTTTCTGATGAATCAAACTTCTCCAACCATACCCCTTTGAAGTATAGTGCATTTACAAAGACAATTCTATCTAAGTTGCCAAGAGACCTCTCATGAACAAGATCTTTAATAAGGCCACCTGTGTTCTTTTCCACCCATGAATTAATTTGTTGGCTCACTTGAGCAGCCTGCGTAAATTTAAACGTAATCTCATTAGTTCATTGTTCCTTAATCACTTCAAGATAATACTTCATCCCTCTCAATATGGAAAGAAAAAAAAAAAAACACACACACACACACAAATCAATTGGAGATATCATAATTCATGTATTTTGTTAAAATTATTTTCCTTTTCATTTTTTACGTGGCCCCGATTCAATGTCACAATATTTTAAACCTCAACTAACTTTGATTTTTATTGGGGATATTTTTGAAAATAAGTATCAATCATACCTAGAAATTATATATTATCAAGAGTTATATTTAGGGATGACGAAAATAAAAAAAGGACTCATAGGAAACAAGTTCACCTCTTAATTTCGTTCCTTATGTTAGATGGTTAATAATTCTTCAATCATCTAGGGAATTTAACCAAGCGGATGCACATATGAAATCAATTATTTTGCCATGCTTCAAAAGCATTAGGGGCTTGCCAAGGGATAAGAGGAGTCGCCTTCTCTCAGACTATAAGAAAAATTGACACTCTAGCTAATAGCTTCTTAAGAAAGAACGAATCATACAGGTTGAAGCATATAAGTAAAATAGGTCACATACATGATGTATCAGTTACAAGAAATCTATATTAATTCTTTACTCCCTTTCTGTAAGAACCACAGAAATTATTTTTTTCAGGGGAAAAACCATGGAGAGAAAGGAGAGTGGATAGCTTGAAAATCTCGACTAGCCAATAGAACCTGACAATGTTACAAGTATGGTAGCAATTAATAATTATGCCGAAACAAGGCACAAGGTTGAGATGAACTTCTCTCAGGTACTATGAGTCATGATTTATCTCATGATTCAAAAGCTACAAAGTGTTTTAAAAGTAATGCAAATAATCTTAATTTTAAATTTATTTTCCCCAAAAAAAAGCAATACCATATATTTTTGGTTTGTAATATATATTGAAATGTATGGTTACCCTACATTTTTCATGAAATCACATGATGAGCAAACTAATTTTTTTTGTAGGACAAATTTTCACTCATCGTAAATGAGCTTAATTAGAATCAGACAAGTCATCGAAAAGATTTGAAATTGTATCTTATTGATTAATAGTGAAAATAATGAACCGTGAGACTCTAACCTTGTTTTGAAAGTCCACTTGAGACAGATTAGCCCTATAATGAGATTCAACACTCTGTTTAAACGAAGGCTTCAGAATTAGAGATTGATCGAACCAGAGGCCATTGGCACAACTCAAGCAAACGCCACCGCCGGAACCACCGTCGGCGAAGACAACATCGGAGAGCTGAGAGGCGAAGGAAGTGAGATCACCGACGGAGGTGGCCTTGAGGAAGGAGAGAAGCTGACGGAGGGTGGCGCCCTTGGATCCGGCAGCGACGACACCGAGCAACACCTGGATGCACAATGGTGAAACGACAACGTTTTTGTTCGCTTCTTTCAAGAATAGATGCTTTGCGAAGCTTAACGAAACCTCAGTTTGCTTCACCATTGCTTTCTGAAATTGCGGATTTGCTACGCAGTGAATAGCCGAAACTGGGGAGAAGGAGAAGAAAAGAACAGTACTTCTTTTCAGGCATTTCGCTGTTTGGTTGATGGAAACCCGAGAAACAAGATTCCGCCACATAATGGAGAGGATGATCGAAGAGCAAAACGAGAGAGAAGAGAGAATGGCAAATTGGATATATACATATACACACACATATATATAGTTGGTTATGATATAAGCTAACGTTTTATGAATTAGATATGATATGTTGTAGGGTTAAAATCATAATCTTTCCGTTGATTTTAAAATCAAAATGAGTACGTAGTAATATTTATAATCAATCAAATATTAAATGAATCAATCAGAATCATATGGTCACCTATTTTTTGTGTGTGTGGGTGGGTGGATTAATGTTTTACGCAATAGCTTCATTTTACTAATAGTACAACATGTAGATATCAGTCAATTCTCATTATTTAAATCTAAATTTCAATACTCTTTGTGCTATCTAGTTTTTGTTTTTAATTGGGTTAGTACAGATGATCTTGTGATTTAAAATTATCGACAAAATCTAGAAAGATATTCACATTAATTATTGAATTCGTAATCGCGTCGTCCTTGCCAATTCATTCATTCATTCATCGCATTGCATTGCATTTATTGATATTTTAAACTTACAAAATGATTTTGTTATATTTAAATTGTTAAAAATTTTAATTAAAGTCAATCACAATAAATTTGATAATCTTAGTATTATTCAATATTCGTTAGAAAATATTACAGCAATCAATTTCTTTAAAATTAATTTCCAAAATAAATTTGCTTCTTAACTGTCATTATAGCCAGCCGTGTTAAGCAAATTGGATAGGCAATTACCCCATCGGAGCAACAATTCAGAGTTCATATAGATCAGAGTGGGATTAAACTGTAGTTAAGTTGGTCGTGGATAAATTAATAGTAGCATATATGATCGAAAAAATAATTATTAATAAAAAATTATTAATTAAATCCAAAATATTATATATATATTTAAAAAAATGTAATATACTAAAGTGTATAATATGCGCATAATGGGATGCACTCAAACGGTAAAATTGATTAAAACCTTTAAAAAAAATTTAAAAAAGTATGTGGCTGATTCTATCGGTTTTGAACCATCTAAAGCCGATTTAACCAGTTTTTAACCAACTCTGCGAACCTCCAATTTCTTGTGATGTTTGGATCGGACGCTAAACTAGTTCTCGATATAATCGGTCAAATTAGCCAGTCTAATCCAATTCTCTGAACATTGAACATTGGTCTTTTTTTTCTTTTTCTTTTTTTTTTTCAGGTGACCCATCCAGTATCCTAAGAATCTTTCAGGTATATCAACAGCTCAGACTAATTTGGATTCACTAATTGTAGACATCTCAAAGGTTGGAATAGTTGGTTAGGAGATTTAGTGCTTTCTATACCTAAGCGGGAATCGAACCCCCAACCTTAATTAAGGAAAAATGAGCCCTTACTACTTAACCACACGTCCTTAGTTTGAATATTGTTATTAGTATTACATAAACATTGATTACAGTGGTATAATTCATGCTACAAAAGCATTGGTTATTAGTCATGTTATTAGAGTAGTATAATTCCCTAGCAAAGTCTTTCCCCCGCAAGACGAAAATTAATGATGAAATTTTTTGTTACCACCGAGAATACATGGGCAGGTGGTGGTTGCCACCGATGGTGAGGCGGATGTGACCAGCAGGGGGGTGTGGTGAGTGGTGGCTATTGCTAGGGGTCAACAAGGCACATGGGTGGTCGTCGTTGGCGAGGGCACATGGCAGCGATGGTTGTCGCTGGCTCGCCTATGGCCGGTGGTGGTTGTGAACGATAGAGATGCCTGGCAGTTAGTGGGCGAGTGGATGGAAGAGAAAATATTTCCCAACTTTCAAAAAGAAAACAAAAAGAAAAAGAAGAAAACATTTAAAAATTATTTTGGTTTTTTAATTTTTAAAACACATGTTATCATTCTTTTATTTTTTTTATAACTAAAAATAAATTACTAAAAAAAGTTCTTTTTATTTTTTTAAATAAAAAAACGGTTTTCAAAACAAGAAAATAAACTGGCCCTACAATTTCACCTACTAAATTTGGATACTCATTTATAGTGATGTAATCTTCCACCTAATATCTATAGGATACTGAAAAAGAAAATAATTTCTTCCACTAAAAAAAAAAAGAAACCTTATTATCATTTATTTTTATTGTAATTTGTTATAGACTTTATTTCTTATATTGAAATTTTTATTGGCAATATTTTTAACTACACGCGAGCATTCTTTAAGTAAGTTGTTTTTCTCTATGATAGCACCTATGATTGGGTTATCTTCTGTTTTATCACGGATAGCATTATCATCAAGTAAGTTAGCATTGAGCTCTTTTTTTTTTTTTTTAACCATAGTTAAGTTTTGAAAAATTATTTCTTAAAATTGCTTTTAAAATGGTTAAATTATTGGTAGTGCTGGGAGGGTGATTTCATTTAGGAGGGTAATTGTTATTATTAATTATATAAAAAAGATCTTCACTCATGTCATTTCCAAATTTATGAAGCTTATTCTTTTTGTCTATTGTAAAAGAAATAGAACATAAAAATATGTTTTTTTAATATACTTTTTAACTGAAAACACAAAAATCATCAAATACTTACTGAGTGGACTAAATATTCTCATAATTAAAATAATTCATATCCGTTCAACAGTAAAATCTTATAGCTCAATAAGGTCTTGAATCATAAGTGCAAAATAATGTTTTCCAAATTTTGATATGTTTTTATATACTTTTTGTTATCAAATTTTATTTTTAATATCATAATAAGGCTCTATTTTGGTGAAAAATATATAATCTCTCAATTAATTAAGTTTATATTTTTTCCATTTTTATTGAAAATTTTATATGGTTTACTTTAACAGATACGTACATGGATTATTCTTGATTTCCATTTTATTCTTCATGCAATGTCCCCCACGTACAATAATATATACGGTTTCCTTCAATTACATAAGTTTTTGAGAAGTTAACTTTTCAAGAAATTAATATATACGGTGTTAGGTTGATTTTGTATTACGTTATTATTTTTATCTAAAAGACAAAAATGTTAAAAAAGAAGAACTTAGGTTCTACGTACTAAAAACAAAAATTTACTAATGCAGTTGTTGTAACATTCAAAAATTAATTTATCATTGTTTAATATGGATTTATTATTTGTCTTATTGAAGGCATAGGGGTACTTCAAAATGGAAAAATAATAAATTCTTGTATTTTTGCCAATTAGAGGGTGTTCAGACAAATCTGAAAACAGAAGGAGAAGGAGGTGGTAATTCTCTTAGAGTTTGAGCTTCTAAACATCTTGGTAAGCAAGGTTCCCTAACTTGAAAAATTTAATCTTGGGATTGAAATGAGGAAGGTAGGACATTTCTTATGAACCAAACAGTACTTGCCTTCATGAAATATTGAAGAAAAATGTTTGCACTATACTTAAAGATAAATGCATTGACATTTAGAAATGATCATAATAATGTCTATATCAGAGGACCAATTAATTCTAGGTTTAAATTAAATCAGTACCTTGAGGTCCATAATCTCAAAAAAGATGAGAAAATCCTGATATGAAAAAATGAACAATGTATTTGGTTATAAACATAGGAGTTGGTTATATGTCTTGGTATTAAATACTCCTCCTATCCTCCTATCCTCCTATCCTCCTATCCTTAATGCAGAATATAATTAACTAATTTGAGTAAATTAAAAATATTAGTTAAATTAGTTAATATGATATATGTTCTTTCTAAAATATCCTAAACATTTTTTTAATTCCCTCCTTCTCTCTCATACTTGATTATTACCGGAAGAATATCAATAGAGTTAATTTGAAAAAAAAATTCATAAACATGTGAAATAGGTCTTATATATAGGACCAACATCAACTCTCCAATTAAATCCTACATTAAGGGCCAAAAGAGTATAATATTTTTAAGGACAATACTTATATCAAGTTGTTTATACCCATTTTATTAAGTTCTCCATTAAGGACATGACCATTTGTTTTATTTTTGAAATATTAACATCTGATAGTATTTAATTATAAATACACATAAAACAAAAAAGGACACATGGTCCCATGTGATTGGAAAACTTGACATGATGGATATAAGAAATTTGACTTAAGTTTTTTTTTTCTATTTTTAATCCACTTTATCTCTCATATTTATAATTTTTCTCCAAATTATTCATAGCACATGCAAAGAGAGATTCTACTTATGTGAGTATTTTCTTTTTTTTTCTTTTTTTGATAAGAACGTGTGTATTTTCTAATACATAATATTAGAAGGAGTATTTGAGAAAACCAACGCATATTTTTTTTTTAAAAAAATCTAATTTAACTAATTTTTTAATATATATAATTAAATTAATCATCTAAATCCTACGCTTAAGATTGAAGGGAGTATCAAATGAGGAAAAAAAAAGCACGCTAAAAGATATACACATAGGCAGCATGAACACCCATATAATGATGACTAGATAAATGATGTATGATTAGAATGAATAGTTTAGAAAACCAGCACACATTTTTTAAATAAATAACTAATTTAATGAATTTTTTTAAATGTCTGTAAATTAATCATCGGAGTATTAAGTAAGGAAAAACACGTTAAAAAATATACACACAGATAGCATGAACAACCATACAATGATTGACTAGATATAAATGATGTGTTCAAAAAATCCATATGTTAAATGTTGATTGAAAATCAATGTCAAAGAAGAACAATATACAAGTTTTTGTCCTTCCTATGAGCAAGAAGTAGAGTTAGACGAATATGTAGAGTTTGCAATAACACACATGAGCCATATATAGTACTCCTCCGGTCCTTATTATAAGACCCAATTTGACTTTTTATTTGGTCCTAATTATAAGACCCAATCCATTTTCTCTATTATATTTATGTATTTTTTTCCAAGATAATCCTTCTAATAATGATAGTTTTAGCCAATATACTTAATTAGCAAGGATATTTTAGGAATAACAACACTTGTTTATTATAAATAACCAACTTAACTTACTTCCTTAATCTCTTCAAATAAGTCAATTGGGTCTTATAATTAGGACCGGAGGAGTAATATATAACTCTTAAATTCGAGATTAGCCTGCAAGAGGATTTAGCTGCTGCCCAGCAAACAACACTACTCCACTTCAATATTCCCTAATTAGAAACAGAAAAGGATGGTCAGCTACAAAGTCTATTTCAGGTGGAGGCTTGAAATTTGGTGGACAAGCGGCCAATAATGTCATGGCAATGGCTGCTGCAGATTCTGTTCCTTCTTCATTTAGTTCAATGACTTGCTTTTGAATTATGTTTGAAACAAATAGCGGTTCACCATCAATAGAATTTGTCATTTCTGTCAATTCTCCTTTGATTTGTCTGAGAATGGCAGTGTTAGCCCTAGTTCCTTCAACAGATTAGAAGCCATGATCACATAAGAAATCGTAAATTTTGGGATCCTGAAGTTGCCCACTCGAGTTTTAGGACGGTGTTGTTCCAAAAAATTAGATTGAGAACCAACCTTCTCAACCAGCGAGGGAAGCCCATCCTTTGAATCTGGAAGAAAGATATACATTGTGAAACAATGCTCTTCCGGTAGGTCATAAGGGACACCAAGGACTTTGAAACCATCACAAACCCTAATAAGATGTTTCTTCTTGCTGCTCGTGAAAGGTGCTTTCACTGAGTTTCTACCACTTCGAAGATAAAATTCATAGTCTTTGGTTTCTGATGAATCAAACTTCTCTAACCATGCTCCTTTGAAGTGTAGTGCATTTACAAAGACGACAAGTCTATCTAAGTTACCAAGAGACCCTCTAGCGAAATAAGGTTTTTAGCAAGGCCACGTGTATTCTTTTCCACCCATGAATTAATTTGTTCGGGCACTTCATCAGCCTGTATAAATTATAACCATCACTTCATTAGTTAATTGTTTATTTCATCATAATACTTTAATTTGCTTCCTCCGTGCAAATATTGGCAAAAAATACGTATAAACTAAGAACTAAGAAGGTATTAAAATCAATGTGTTGTGTAAAAATTATTTTTTTCCTTTTTACTAATGTCACAATATTTTAAACCCCAACTACATATATATCTGTAATATTTTAATTGGTTTTTTTTAAATACGCATCAATCAATTATATACTTAGAAAATTATATCAAGACTCATTTAGTGAATAAAATACTCATATTTTGAAAGAAAAATTACACTAGCTAGCTCATATATAAGCTTCTCAGGAAAGAGAAAAATGAAGCATCGTCCGACTTTACATTTAGAATTCACATAGATTGATCACACATTTAAGACAGTATAATTAAATAGGTCACATACAAGATGATGCATCAATTATGAGAAAACTATATCATTTTAACCAAGAGAAGATATTCAGATTCAAGAGGGCCTACAATACAAATATATACTTGGAGGAGACAAGTTTAGGGGTAATAATTTTCACCTCACATCATCATCAAAATTAAAGTTTCGCTTCTAGTAAATTAAATAAGCCTAGAATCCAATCAAATTGCTACGCAAGTTATTCTCAAACAAGTCATCGAAGATATTCGAAATTGAAATCACATCCACACATGTATGATTATTGATTAATAGTGCAATTAAATAAAGAATCATGAGATTATTCTACCTTTTTTCTGAAATCCACTTGAGCCAGAGTGGCCTTATAAAGTCCACATTACGTTCAAACGAAGGCTTAAGAATTAGGGATTGATCGAGCCACAAGGCATTGGCAAAACTCAGGCAATGGCCACCGCCGGCGAAGGAAACGTCGAACAGCCAAGTGGCGACGAGGCCGAGCATCACCTGGATTGATAATAGTGAAACGACAACGTCTTTTTTTTGGCTTCCTTCAAGAATATATGCTTTGCAAAGCTCAACGAGACGTCGGATTGTTTGGCCGCCATTGCTTTCCGAGAGGCCATGGGGTTGGAAAGCTCTTCAAATTGCGGATTTGCCAAGCAGGAAGGAGTAGTTTGGTTTAGAGAAACTGAGGAGAATGAGAAGGAAAGAACAGTACTCGCTTTCCGGCATTGAGCTGTTTGGTTGATGGAGAGCTAGTTCCGACGAGAAACGAGATTCCGCCACATGACGGAGAGCAAAGTTCAGGCGACGACGGAAAAGGTGGGAGAAAGTGGAGAAAACGAGGGAAGAGCAAGAGAGAGGACAATAATTCCAAAATGAAGAGAGCTATACAGCGAATCCATTATATAGTTATTAGGATATAATATATTATTATAATAATAATGATCTTTTATATATTAATTTCAAAATCAAATCAATACGGTAGTATTTTTTTAGTATTTACAATCAATTGCAATCTTCTAATTATTTATAGTCATCAATCCAATATTAAGTGGATCACTTAGAATCAAATATATGGTTATGGGGTAGCGTGGGTAGGGGTTAATGTTTTGAGTTTTGACAATTAGCTCGATTTTATTAATACGACATTGCATGTCAAGTATCACCCTCTGCGATCTCATTATTGAAATCTAAATTTCAACACTCTTCGCTAGTTTTTCATTTGGTCAGTAAAAAGCGATGTTAAAATTTTAAATTATTGAAAAATTCGAGAAAGATATTCACATTAATTATTGAAATTTGTAATTGCTTCTATGCCAATTCCATTCGTTGTATATATTGGTTTTTAAAATTACAAAATGGTTTAATTAGATTTAGATTGCTAACGAATTTTAATTAAAAGTCAACTGCAATGAATTTGATAATCCTAACAAGAGTTAGTAGTATCTCCTCTCTTTAATATAAGAGTTCATTTGATTTTTATTTTGGTCATAAATATAAGACCCAATCTATTTTGTCTCTTATATTTATTCATATTTTTCAATATAGTCCTTGTAATAATAGTAGTTCTAGTCAATACACTTAATTAGTAAGTATATTTTAGGAATGACATCACCTATTTATTACAAATAACTAACTTAACTAGTTTTCTTAATCTACTCAAATTAGTCAACTAGCTCTTATATTAAAAACTGGAGGTAGTATTGGACTACTTCCATTGTCAGTATTCTAGTTTTATCAAATCTAAAGACGTTGCTGGTAGGTGATTTGTAAATACTTCTATAAGTATTTTGTGAGCTTGAAAGCATGTTATGGTCGTAGTAAATCCTTGGAGCTTAACTCACCGAACTTTTACGTTACCGAACACAAAAAGGGACTGGCCTGGGTGGTTTGACTGGTCAAACTCCAGTCCCAAACGGGTCAAAGCAGCTAAGACTAGTGAAATATATTCAATCGTTGAGTATAAATTTGGAAATTCTTTTATTCACCCAATCATTAAATATATACAATACTAAAGAAAAAAACCAATCAGAAGACAAATAACTTTGCTGTGTATTTTTATATATTACTTTAACTATTTATACTTTTCGAAATTCTTTTATTCACCCAATTCATCCCTCTTAAAAAAAACTATTACTGTATTATTCAATCGTTGAGTATAAATTTGGTACGTATGCCAAGGATATGGATAAATATTATCTGAGCTATTTTATTTTTCATATATATTTCTTTAATTATATTAATTTAATTCAAACCAAACCTTACAGGCTTACACTGATGATTAAGCCGGTTCAATGCCGAATGTGACACTAAGAACATTGGCTTATGCAATAATAGAGAAAAGAGGGGGGAGGGCTACTTTGAGGCATGAGTTTCGACAGATTTACAATTTTTCTCTAAATTAAAGTATTCTTATGAATTGCATAGGTAAAGGGAGTTTCTATGGCCATGTGATTGGTTTCCAATGCAAATAATTAGAAAAAGTATTTTAGACTATGACAAAACTTATGTCAAGTTTATACATAGGTTAATTTGCAAGTATATGTACATATTTTAACAATTACCAATGGTAAAATAACAGACATCCATATTTCATAAGTGAATTTATAAGTACATATACACAATTTAACAACTGATAATAGTAAAATAATGTGTCCACATAAAAATGTACAAATTTTAAATTACATTAGAATAGTTTGTACAAAAATTTATAATTGTTTATATGTAAAATTACAATTACACATACACATTTTAATGACTAACAATAGTCAAATAATAACTACAATTAGAGAACTTGAACAATTGGATGTCAAAAACTTGGCCTAAGGTTTATTCTTTAGGTAAAACGAATGCACATTTTTTTATAAAAAACTAATTTAACTAATTTTTTTAAAATGTTTGTAAACTACTAATCTAATTTTATTATAATAAAGTATTACCTAGGAAAAGCCAATGTGGTTGTGAAAGGTAGTGCAGATAATATTATTAATGATTAAAGAGTAGGAACTTCTAGAAGGTGTTAGAGACTAGGGTCCTATTTGCCAGGTGTAGTTGACAGTAGAAGGATTCGGAATGCTAAAAACAGGCATTGATATATTAATCCTCCACACCTGTGCTTATGACATTTTCCTTTTAGGTACTTTTTTGATTAGTTGAATCTAGGGAATATTTTCATTTATAGGATTAGTCTTTCCTAATCCTTCTACTTAGCATATGGGGCATTTCTTTTGCTCCAATTGCCTTTCAATAAATTGTTTTGTATAATATGTAACTATGAATGGTTGACTCTTTGATAATTTTGTGTTGTACATTTTGGTTAAGGTATGATTTTAAATTGATTAGTATGATAAATAATTAGTTTTGAGATGACAAAATGCTACGGTGCAAGAATTAGTATTGAATGGTTGAAGTTCAACTAAGTTGTGCTAAAACTATGACCTGTGACATTTTGAGCAAATGGATGAGTTGGAATCTCAAACTTAACAGTCAAATAGACCTCATTTTTATCTTTAAAATGAGTAGTAATTCATTCAAATTAAAGTTTTGTGTAATATGCTATGCCTTTCCAAAATTAAGCATAAATTCTAGAAAATTAAAAAAATAACCAAATGAACAGTACATCTTTGCGTTGAATCTGGGCACTCATGAGGGGTATCACAACATGGAAATATTTTTTTTCCTTAAAGATCTCTTTGAAAGCTTCAAATAGAACTTGGAATCACTTCATTTTGATTTTTTTTAGAATTAATTATAATTTTTCAAGGTTGGTGAGCATCAAATAAGAAAGGAAAATGTGTGATATGTGTGTATCCCCTCTTTAACTACTTGTCATGCCACTGAAGTGGTTACTTCCACTTACTACTAACTAACCGCTTATCAACCAATAACTAATAGGCATGGGCAGCATGAACACCCATATAATGATGATTGCATATAAATGATGGTGTTCAAAAGTCCATCTGATAAATGTTGATTTACTATAAGTAGGAAGCCGAGTTAGAATATAGGCTCCATTTGGCACAAAGCACTAAGAGGATTATATTGGGATATTGGCATTGACATTGGTATGAATCATTTTAACATGTTTGGTATGAGGCACTAAATAATACTTGGGATTGTGCAATATCAGATGAGATTAAACAATATCGCCCCACTGTGGTATTTGGGAATTCATGGTATTTAACATTATTTTGACCAAATTATTCCTATAATATTTCACAAGCCCCTATTTTTATTGCTATAAAGGTATATGAAACTTTGTATAGTTTATGACTAATTATAAAATAAAATTAATATAAACATTCCTCCCATATATTATCTTGTGCCAAATGTAATTTCAAAGCTCCACTCCCACCCTCTTTCTCAATCCCAATCCATTAAAATCCAGTGCTGCAAGGTCTATTTCAGGGGTAGAACACGCCATCTCACTAATGGCACAGGCTACTGCGGCAACTTTTGCGCCTTCTTCATCTACTTCAATGAATGCCTTTCTGAAAAGTTTTTGAAACACGTCACTAGAATTCCATTTCTGTCAATTCTCCTACGAATGGCAATGTTAGCCCTAGTTCCTCCAACAGATTAGAAACCATGACCTCGTTAGATTAAATTGTTCATAAATTTTAATTAAAGTCAACAACAACAGTAAGCCTTAGCTCATCAAGTGGGGGCGGCTTCATGAATTGCACTACGACATTATGCTCTATTAACAACCAAGTCTTTAGATATCTTATTGATCAGGAGATCTTGTTCAATGACCTCATTAAGCGTTCTCCTCGATTTGCCTGTGTTCTTTTTCATAGGACTCCAAACTATCTGATCTACCCTTCTCACCAGCGTCTCCAATGGCCTTCTCTACACATGCCCAAGCCACCTCAAGTAATGTTCAACCATTTTCTCTTCGATAGGGGGTCACACCTACTCGTGTTCTGATTTTCATTTTGAACCTTATCTTTTTCTACATGACTATATATCCATCTCAACATTCTCATTTCTACTACTTTAACTTTATGCTCTTGTTTTTCCTTTATTGCCCAATATTCACTACCATACAATACAACTAGTCTTATAGCAGTCCAATAGAATTTTCGCTTAAGTTTCTCAGGTACCTTCTTATCGCAAATAACTCCAATAGCGTTCATCTACTTTAACCAACCATCTTGTATTTTATGAGAAATGTCTCTGTCAATTTCACAATCCTCATGTATAATGGATCCTAGATATTTGAAATTTGACATTTGAGGAATGATTTGATTTCCCATCTTCACTTCCAAATTACCATTGCCTTGCCTCTCTCCAAAATTACAATGCATATATTCTATTTTGCTCTTACTCAAGCAAAAACCTTTCAATTCTAAAGTCCTTTTCCATAACTCCAATCTAGAGTTAATCTCTTCTCTAGATTCGGCCATGAGGATGATATCATCTGTGAAAAACATGTACTTAGGGATTTTTTCTTAAATAAGCTCAGTAAGAACATCTAGAACAATATTAAATAAGTAAGAACTCAAAAAAGATCCCTGATGTAGGCCAATCTTAATGGGAAAGTCCTTTCTCTTACCTCCAAGCGTTCTTACACTGGTAGTTCCCCCATACTTATCTTATATAGCTTTGATATATGCAACCCGTACATCTTTCTTTTCCAAAACCTTCCAAAGTACTTCTCTTGGCATACAATCATAAGTTTTTTTCAAATCAATAAAAATCATATATAAATCCCTTCTTTTACTCCTATATCTTTCCATTAACCCCCTTAGTAAATAAATCACTTCTGTTATAGATCTTCCTGATATAAGTCCAAATTGGTTCTTAGAAATAGAAGTCTCCAACCTCAGCCTATGTTCAATCACTTTTTTCCCACAATCATAAGCTTTTCCAAGTCAATAAAAATCATATGCAAATCCCTTCTTTTACTCCTATATCTTTCCATTAACCCCTTAGTTAACAGCTTGCATAATTTTAAATATCTCTTTTATTCTTATAAACAGAAACTAAAGTGCTTTTCCTCCGTTCATCCGCCATATTCTTAGATTGTAAAATTTCATTAAAAAGCTTAGTTAGCCACAATTCACCCTCCTCGCCTAAACATTTTCAAATTTCAATAGGAATACAATCAGATCCAACGACTTTACTATTGTCCATTTTCTTAAGAGCTAACTTAACCTCTCTTATCCGGATCCTACAGTAAAAAGCCAAATTCTGATCTTCTTCACTAATTGGCAAGTCCTTCAAGTTCTGAGTTGCACATTTGCTTCCCTTATTAAACAGCTTGTAAAAGTAAGCCTCCCATCTATCCTTAATATTTCCGTTAGTAACTAGAACTTTACTTTCTTCGTCCTTTATGCACCTCACTTGGTCCAAATTAAATCTCCTTTTTTCCTCTCCTTTTACTTTGCAATCTTGTAAATATTTCTCCTCCTACTTTTGTTCCTAACTCTTTATAAAACTTTTCATATGCTTTAGAACATACTTCACTCACTACTTTCTTCGTCTTATTTTTAGCCAGGCAATACTTTTCCATTTTTTTGTATTATTGCATAAATGTATGGCCTTAAAACAATATTTTTTTGTCTAACTTTCTCTTATACATTCTTATCCCACCACCAAGTCTCCTCATGTCTCTGACCATGACCTTTGGATTCTCCCAAAGTTGCTTCAGCAACTATACAAACCCTTGTAGCCATCTCCTCCCACATAATGTTAGCATGTCCCTGCAACTCCCAAATTCTTTTCTCTAAAAGGGTTGTCTTGAAAAACTCTTGCTTCTTACCCTTTAATAACCACTACCTGACCTTGGGTTTAACCACTTGATGATACTTTTATCTGATACTCTTAAAACGTATACCAAGGATAAGTACCTTATATTAGGTAGTCACCCCATCCCCAAGAATGACTTTACAATTAGTACAGAGTCTTCTGTTTAGATTCTTAACCAGAAAGAAATTAATCTGTGATCTTGAGCTCCACTCTTGTACTTAATTAAATGCTCCTCTCACTTCTTAAAATAATTATTGACAATCTTGAGATTGTGTGCAAGAGGAAAGTCAAGAATAGATTGTTCTCCATTATTAAACTCCCCAAACCAAAATCACCATGAGTCCCAGCAAATTATCCTCCTTCCTTACCAACATGTTCATTAAGGTCCCTACTAGTAAAAATCTTTTCTTCAAGTGGTATGCTTTAAACCAATCCTTCTATATCTTCCCCAAACTTAGCTTTAAGATGTGCCTCTGTCCCAACCTAAGGTGTATAGGCACTAATGATATTGATATTATCCTTTCTAACAATTAATCTTAAAGATATTATTCTATCCTCAAATCTTTTAACCTCCACCACATTCTTCTTCCATGATCCATCAATGATGATACCAATACCATTCTTTGTACTCACTTTCCCTATGTATCAAAGTTCATACCCTCCAAATTCTTTGGAAACTCCTCTAACCCACATAGTTTCTTAGAGGCATAAGATGTTAATTCTTCTGTCTCTCATAACTCCTACTACATCTATAGATTTCTCATTCAAAATCCCAGTATTCCAAGTGCCAAATCTAACCTTGCTCTCATGAACTAACTTTTTTAGCCGCCTTCGACCAAAAGAGTACAGTAGCCGTTGCTCATTTAACATTACATCCAGCAACGATGCAATGACTCTAACTTACTTCTCACTATACTCGAGCCATATAGATGTTATTTCGGGATCCATGTTCATAGAATTTGATAAAGTTTTACATTGGCTGTCCAGAGCCTTACACAACCCTCCTTTATTTGGGCTTTGGACCGACTATACTATATAGGCAAAGTTATAAATTTTAATTAAAGTGAATCACAATAAATTTGATAATCCTAATATATATTTAGTATTGATTTTAAAACATTGCAGATACTAATTCCTTT
>NW_021637212.1:0-44524 GCF_004799145.2 Neltuma alba
CCTTCAAGATTTTCAGCTAGCCATTTAGAGTTCTTGGGACTTATGTGACTGTCCCACCACCAGGAATGTGACTTTTTTGGTTCCACCCTCTTCATTGTTTTATTAGTGGTGATCTGAAAAAAGAACTCAGCACAATTATGTCTGAACTAACCAAGAGAGTCAGCTGGTAGTACGAAGTCATCTGAAACAAATCCAATGAAAAAAGGCAAGGGGAAAGGAGCATCATATACTTGTCATTAATACGAGTAGTAATTATTTTCAAACACTTCCAACGTGGAAAACGTTAGGTAGGGCTGTAGCTATCCATTCAACAAAGTGGATTTTATATTAGTAACCGAAGGTAGTCAGATATATGGGCGGTCAATTGACTGAATAACCCCATCTATAAATGCTTTTTCTTTCTCGTTCGAAAATTGAAATTATTTTCCGCGGCGGATAGTAGTTTAGTCTTTCTTGCTTCTGTTGTAACAAAAAGAAAAAAAAAATTGAATTATTTGCCCATGCCCTCACAAAAGGCAATCCCAGTTCAGTTATGAGACTTTGAACACTAATATTATAAGGCATGGGGAAAAACTGCATCTGCCTTGATAACCTGCAAATGTCATAAAGGATAGCAATAAATGCGTAGAGAGTCAAGTTTCATCTCTTACCCAGAAGCAGCCATCTGCTTCTTCCCGTACTATTTGACCAAATATCTGATATCAATATAGCCTGACGTATGCAACAAAAAACCCTGCACATGATGAAGGCCACGAATTAATGCTGAGACGCATAAATTTGATACGAACTCACGGTCACAGAACAAGACACGAGAGATTTTCTTTCTTTCTTTTTTCTTTTGGAGGGAGCGAATAACTTGAATGCGTGGAGTGGAAGTATCCTATGATACTATATATGAATTGGATATTTTATTTAGTTAAAGAGGTTATTATTGCGTACAATTTTTTTCCTTCAGAAAGGAGCGTGAATGGACGGCCTGAGAAGCGCGCGGAGAAATTTAAAAGCGGTGGCAGAAATTGACTAATTATGCAGCCGCATCAGAGGACAACTGGCGAACTAGGCGCCCAGCTATCGCCACGCGTAAACATCTGTGCTGTAACCGCCTTCCATTAATTTTTGTTATTTTTCTTAACATCTACGGGACTCCGACAAAATTTACTAGCCATCAAATTAAAAAAAAAAAAAAAAAAATTCCTTACTATACCTGATTCTAAAAAGATAATCATGGTTCAAGAGGACGAAAACAAATTCGGTGTCACTGGGGGGACAAATGGAGACATTAGGAGAACCCTCTGCCGCGAGAAGCGCGATACTGTAATAATCCACAAATGCGCTGGCATACTCACCCTCAAATTTTGAAATAAAAAGTTCACCAAAATATTTTTTTTAAAAAAAAAATGTACAGTAAGATTGATACCAGACAAGCCTACCTGCTCTTGTTGATATTCTCCTAACCTCTATAGCGTTGAGAATAAATTCAATAGAATGGGTGCTGAAGACAAAAAAGCCATCCTAAATTCCAATAACTCAACATATATCCATACAAAAAGAGAATCCAAGAATGGAAATCAATCACAGAACTGGGTTCTCCGCACAAAAAAAAAAAATCGAATTCATCTTCAACAAATCCAGAAGGAAGAGGAGTAGTCAGACTAGTTCGCAATAGCAGGAAGAACGAAACACAGAGTTCACTTACTTTGATAGGAAGATCGGTTACGCGGCGACCGTGAAGACGGAGGAAACAGTTCCGGCCGATTCCCGATGGCCAGAAGGGAGGGAGGAGAAGAAGGGAAGAGTTCCCGAGTGAAAGAGAGAGAGTCCAAGAAAGGAAGGAAGAAAGTGGGTTCCCAATTTAAGGGCCACACATGCAAAGCTTAGGCACGTTTCGTCTGCTAGTCAAACTTTTCACTTCTGTCTCCTATTTTGCGCTCCACAATTAAACAGTTAAGCGCTTAAATTTAAATTATATATTTTCAAATAATAATTAATAAAGTTTAAACTATAATTTTGTTTTGTTCTAACATGAATTTATATTCTCTGATTTATATTAAAAAATTAATCTAATCTAAATATAACCTTAGCTATTAGTATTTACCATTAAGCACAATAACACTTTTTTCCAATTTGATGCAAACATAAAGTAATAGAATAATTACATGTTTAAAAAAAAACTCAATACAATGTCAAATAAAAATTATAACTTTAATGAGTAAATGAAATTTTAACCACTATATTTTTTTATAGAAAAAAACTAAAAGAATGAAACATACGTACCTTAATATTGATTTTAATTTTTAAATTAAATAGGAAGGAAATGCAGCATCATTAAAAAAATTGGGCAGGAGGAATGTGCCGTCCGTTTTGATTTTTGTTCTTTTTATTTATATATATATATATAAATAATTTTCCTTTTTGGGCGTGGGGAGCCATTCTAAACCGCGCAAATCTGAAGATATCTTCCGTTCAAAAGTCAGACAGAGGAAACGTGTAGCCTAACCAGACAGCTAATATTTCTTTTCTTTTTTTTTTTTAAAGAAAAGGGTAAGCTCTTTATCTTCGTATCCTATGAACCTCGGGAGCCGTGTTTCATAGGAAAAAAAATTGTCTGACTTATAACCAGCAAACATGTTAGCTTGGCTAATAGTAGGGAGCTATGCACCTTTATTAATTTTAAGTTTGAGCCGATCTAAAATTAATTGAATCTAATATGACTTCTGGTTATTTGATTTTTAAAAAAAATTATTTAACTTGTGGATGGTATAATTTTTATTAATTTGACCGTATAATTTTTTTTTTTTTAAGTTACAAAGGCAAGTTAAAAACTTGAGAGAAGATTACACCCTTGAGGTTGCATCAGCTAAAAGCAAGACGAAAATCCTCGTCCAGAAAACGCATACATCCAGGATGAGGTGTCATCAATATGAGCATTTTCATCATTTATATGATGAGCATCTTTTACGAGGAAATCTGCACACTTGATGCAAATTTGACCGTATGATAACTTATTAATTAAAGTGGTATCATTCTATTGTATGAATTAAAAAGGGGAAATGACATTCACGGACTCTCTAAGAACAGTAAAGTATTTTGAAAATTTGCGATTTAAAAAATAAAGACAAAACTCTTTCGCTATAGTTAAAATTTTCCTGAACTGATATTTCTATCGTTCTTTAATTTAATGATTACGATGGAAATGGGAAAAGGAGGTCATGTTCCTTTCCTGTTTTGAGACTGAGTGGGAGAGAAAACGAAAACTTGTTTTCAAGAGAAGGGGACTACACATCGTTTACATACTCATATACCTTTATAGCTTCATTTATTTGATATTTATATCCCATTGCTTGATCTTGACTACCTGTCTACCAATAATTACTTCTCAAATAATCTCCACTTTCACTGTGCCCAAAATCCACACAACATAATCTTTTCCACCTTTATTTGTAAGCTTTTTTTATTTCTCGACATGCGCGTGACTCATGAGAAAAGAGTTCATTACCATATATTTCTAATTCCGAGACTTCATTTGCACCAACAAATTAGTTTTTAGTTGATTTGAAAGCCGTAGCAGTTAGATGGTTGATTCAAAATTCAGGAGTCTCTTTAATTTTCAGTTGTTTCTCAATCAACTATTCTTTTTATAAATCAAAATCGTAATGACCTTTCATTTTCTTGGGAGAGAAAAAAAGGGACGAAATTAATTAGTAAGCTGGAATTGCTCTTACTTTTCCTGTCCGCTGGCCACCATATTATGAACGTCACCAGACCATTTCACATAAATTCGGCTGTTGGCTCAGTTTGCTCCAATAAAGTATGAACATACCATGGAAAATCATGCAGCATGTTACTATCATATTAATATGCATTCGTTGAAGAGCCATTATTTTTCCAAATAGCTTGAGTATGTAAAGACACAAGGTAGATCAAGAGTAGTGAGGTCCAAGAAGCATCATGCAACTATGAACAAGGATCTTCTCAACACCATCATTATACTATTCGTCACATAGCGTCTTAGACTGTTAGTTGCATGAGAACAAACACAAATTGTGGTTTCATGGGGCAAATAGGTTAGAAGTCACAGAATTGCAAAAGCACTTGAAACCGACAGGTATGGTATAATCATGTAAACTTTTAAAAATACAACAGATCCACATTGTCACAGGATTGAAGCACCCAAATATCTTCTTGTTAATAATAAAATAACAATTAATACACTACATAATTTTAATAGAAATCACATCTAGAACTATAATTAAAAAGGTCAAGCTCATCTTAGAAGTAATCAAGAAATTTGGTTCAGGTCTAAAAGCTGTGCGCCAGACTGCCAAGGCCCTGGCGTATAGATCCAAAAATGTATTACCAAATATCAGAGGAAAATCATGATTGCTACCATCAAAAGCAACAGGAGCAATCGAATGGACAGAGTGGGGTGTTCCCAGCATCTGCTTTGTCAATGCCCAACTCGTCTTCAGTATAGATGGCAAGTCCATCCTCTGTTGTCTTTCTAGGTCGAGAAGGTGGACCTGCAAAGTCTCCAGCATCTGACCTTTTGGTTTTGTTCTTCACATTCTTCTTTGTTTTCTTAGGTCTCTTAGTTACATCTTCAGATTTTTCAGTTTTTTCTACTTCAGATTTCTTCCTTTTCTTTCCTGCAAATATCTCATCAATCTCGCTGCCTTGTTTCTTCTGTGCTGAAGATGGTTTTTGCTCTTCCACAGCAGGACGTGGGGTCTTTTTAGAACTCTTCTTTGTCATTGGAGTGAAAATAAAGCTACACATTATGTGTAGTACAATTGTGAGAACTTTCACATACAACCCAAATGTAAAAATAAAAAGACACGGCCCTTTAGAGTCTTCTACACTGACAAGACAAAAACCTCAAAGCCCAGATTTAGAAAGCTCGTGACGTTCGCACTCACCTTACAATATCAGCCTTTCTCCTCTTATTTGTAACAGAAAAAGATATTCATTAACTACAAGATCAAATTCTTAAATATAAGAACAAATCAGACTAAAGATGATGATAAACTCTTAATCCTATAAAATAACTCCTAATATATTAGGAGTTCCAGTAGGATAGGTTCTTGTTAATTGTAGCTATCAGTTATGAAAGTCTATTTCTTTCATGTTTATTGGTAAATAACTTAAGGTTTTCAATTGAATGAGCGAAATTTGATTAATATATAAGTAGAAGACATCAAAAGAATATAAAACAAGGCAGTATACACTCATATCAGCTTTCCCCAACTCTACCCACTTTTTCACATTGATCAATGTTTCATCATTCTTTTGCAAAGTTATTCTAGACAAGGAACATTATCAATAACTAGCCTACTTAGAGAATTTAAACTTTTCTGCTTCAACGTGCCTCGCCAAAGGATTCAACCCCCATCTCCAAAACAACATTTTTCCCACACCAAATACCTCAACATGCCATTGACGATCTCGTTTGGATCATTAAAACCACCAGTTTTGGTCAAGCTACTTTTACAATCAATGACACCTAAAGTTCACCATTAAATAACCACATTCGCAGAGCAAAGGTCAAAATGTCACGTTGACTAAGAACAACATAACAATCAATCCGAAACAACCAAGTGCAATCAACAATATTGCACAAGCATCAACCTGGCACGTGGCAACAACGGAACAATTAGAATTCAAAACATACATCAACATGGAATTAAGGAGCTCAATTGGATCGTTAATCCATCAACTTTGGCAACCTGCTTACTGGAAGCAATAACACCTAATATTCTTCATTAAAATGTAAAACAACCAAAGCTCAAACCACCAGGTCGACTACAGAAAGCAACCCAGTAATCAATCTTACACAACACAACCGCAGTTAACAAATATGCACAAGCATTTGCATGGCAAGGAATTAATTCAAGGAAAATTTTTTCGCAACACAAGTCTTCTAGATTGCCAGCAAAAGCGAACAACTATCCCCATCTCAAAAGCACTAGACTTTATCTCTTTGAATAGTCTAGTTCTGGATAACGTTATTTGCGATTGGGATGCGGCTTGGATACTGCACCCGAACCCCACAAAAATTCATGCCCTGGTTTGAATCGAAACCGAGGAAAGGCAAGAAAAGAAAGAGTGAGAAAAGCAAACAGAAACTAACCAGATCACAATGAGTTCCTAACGTAGAACAGAAGAGAGTAGCCAAACAGCGGGAGAAAAGGACTCTGACAAAGCGGATATTCGCCGTCTTTCGGTTGCTTTCAGCTCTATATTCTTGTTCGCAGCCTGAGGAGCTGAAGTGAACAGGGAGGCCGAGCTACGAAACCGGAGAAAAGGGTTCCGTTTTCAATTGATTGGCCAAATGAGAGTGATTTGCCGGGGAGGGAATTGAACTGAACGGATTTTGCTTCCCTTTCCCTATTTGGTTTTACGGCGGGCTTGGCTTGAGACATTTGAGTCCATTTGAGGCCTGTTCGAAATAGGAGTGACAATTTTTTATAAACGGGTTTTACATAAATTAAGATAAAATTATTTTTATATATTTGTCTCGTATTTTGTAAATCATGATTAAAAAATTATTTATAAACTATTCCAAACAGAGTCTTGATTCTTAAAAAAACCAACAATTAATCGCTTGATTGAAAATAAAATCATATGGACGGGAGAAAAATTTATCCCCTACAAAATTAGGGATTTCTTTCCTTCATCCTAAACCAAACGGCAAACCCTAACCGCATGTTTGGAATGAGGGAATTAGAAAGGAAAAGAAGAAAATTTTTAATGAGCTTAATTTAAAAAATTAAAAAAATGGGATCATAAAATTTTGATAAATAGAAGATATAAGATAAAAAAAAGAGTAAAATTAGTTAAAAGCTTTTAATCTTATTTTTTTAATTTTTTAAATCGAGCTCATTAAATTTTTTCTCCTTCTTTCTGCTTCATTTCCCTCACACCAAACGGACCATAAGTCCATGTTTGGTTTGGTGCTATACATATGGAATTTCCCAAAATAATTTTGAAAGAATTTGTGTGCTATTTATCAAAATTGCTTTTGAATGTATAATTACTAGAAAAGATATGACTTTGACCACATTCTCCAATTTCCTCTTATAAGTGGCATCATTTAATAAAAATATGAATTCTAAACACTCTTAAACCTCAAAGTAGGAACTTCAATGCCTTTTAAATAAAGTTACACAGTTAATAGTTAATATTACAGTTTTCATAGAAAAATATTACAGTTGAAATAAAAGTAGTTTTTTGCACCAAGGTCCAAAGACATCCCGACGACTAGAGGCTCGTCATTTTTCAGTTGTAGAAATCAGACCCCTAAAAAATGACAAGAAATTAAAAGCAATCACTTGGAATATAGGCAAAAATAGGATGCTAACACGTATTTATTTATTTCGTCGACAGTGATAACGGCTAAGCCTAATGGTTAGTGATTGGGCACTAATAAGTCGAGGATACATAGACGCATCATATATACAAAGATGATGATTTCATTTCATCTCGTGTACTCGAGGGTGGCATCCTCCGAACACGTCCTAAAACTAACGATGAAGTTGTGTAGTTATTGCTGATAAGAGTCTCTGGATATCATGGATAAGTTACATAATCAAAACCAGAGGCATCCGTGCCCACGTAATGAAATCATAGTCAACATCCTAAGACAGCACAGAGGTTGGGGATGCCAGCGCACCGAACGAGGTAAAACTATCGATGCTTGAGCTGTCACGGATGGTAGCAGGCTTCACCTCCTTAACAGACTGAGGGAAGTTGGTAATGGCGTTAAGACCCCTCAGCTTCACAGCAGCCTTGTCATACTCTGATGCAGCTTCCTCCGCAGTGTCAAAGGTTCCAAGCCAGAGCCTTTTCCGGCTCACCGGGTCTCGGATTTCAGCAGCCCACCGACCCCATTTCCTCCGGCGAACACCCCTGTACTTCTTGTGGCCACCAACTGAGTCATCACTGTTGAATGATTTCTTTGGTTTCTGAAGGTGGAACTCTTCCTTGGTAGGAAAAGGAGTAGAGACAAAAGAGGAAGGAGAATCTGAGGGAATATCAATGCAGATCTGTGTTACTTGTCTCTCCCCTCCTCGTGCTGTTACACGTTTTTCCGCATCATCACTGGTGCAAGAGTCAGTATCAGTAGCATCAGGGTCAGCTACAATAATTCTGACGAGCTTTTTTCGAGGTTTCTGCCTTGTGTCACACACCTTAGAAGAGTTAGCTGCATGATTCTGCAGTCGGAGCTCCTCAGTGGAGCAGCCACCATCGAGATCTTGCATCAAAATGTTCTTTTTCTCCTTAAACAAAGGATCAGACGTAGGAATCTGCAATTTAGAATTACAGTCAACAGAATGTGTCATTGTTTCAATAAAGTGGACTAACAACCTATCAACATTCCGGTCAAAACAACCTATCAACATCGCTCATGACTTGGGATCCAAGGCAACATGAGAAATATCAATTACTAGAGCATAATTTAAAACCTCTTTATATGTCCTCGTGCCAATCAGGGAAACACCCAGCAGAAAAAGCAATGTATAAAATAAATATGAAGGGGTAAAAACTAACTTCTTCACTGCCCTCCTTCATATCATGACGTTTTTCAGTTGCCATGATTGCCGCAAGACCATTATGCGTTTCATCTGCCATGACTGCTGCAACACAAGTACAATATAGTTAGCACTTGGTGGATCAAAGGACATGAGACCAGGAGGAGAAGCAAGCAGGATAGTTAAGTGTGCACAAATGTAGAGATGACCAGGGCAAGGATCAAAAAATTTAATGATGCGCCAGAATTAATGCATAAAGAACCCTTATAGGAACACCTATATTGTTCGTATTCTAGCAGACCATTTCAATTACTCTTGATCACACATAGAAAAGAAATACGAATCCAATGTGCAATACTAAAACTTGGGGGGAAAAAAGAAACAAGATCTTAACTGTTTATATCTAAACACTTTGATGATCCTGACTAACAAGAAGAATTGGTGTTAATAGCACATGACCACTCAGCTTTAGAGAATTTAAGAAGAAGAGAATTACAAAAGCATGACCAGAACCCAAATTCCTATACATAGTCTAACAATAGCATCTCAGTAAACAATCCACTACCTGTTGACAAGAGATATAGTTGTTGATAAACCACACACATTAAACCAAACAGACTGATGCACTTTGGTAAGCTCAAACAGAAACAATGAGTATCATCACCCTTCTTGACATTGGTTTTGATTAACCAAGAAGAAATTATCTGATGGATGCCCTATCAAAAACAGCTGACACTTAGAGTATCAGGGCACTGATGGTGTGCCGGAATTCAATGAAGAGGAACACCTCACATGGTATCAGCATTTTCACTTTGTCACTTAGGAAAAGATTTTAGGTGGTACATAAATTTCAGGTAAAAGAACCTGAAGCCCACAAGGAGCGGCACCTTAAGTACCACGAATACTAAGCGTCAGTTACAAGAACCTATGGGCTATGCTTTTGAAGTAGCTCATCCAGAGGATTTTGCCACGAGGAATCTCCACCACAATTCAGGGGAAGAAGCCATGTGAAGGGTCTCACATCCTGAAGGCAGTTTGATCTCTGCGGAAGGAAGTTCAACGAAAAGAAGGGTGGTTTCCAGACTTCTTTGTGCTTTTCTGGATCCATTGGACAAAATTTGAGCATACGAAAACTTGGAAATTGTTGATCTTTTATGCATGGCCTCATCTAGCATACAATTCAGCTATTGGGGGGGGGGGGGAGAGGGGGGAGAGAGAGAGAACTTGTGTGCAGCTGACTGCTATGACTACATATTGTGTTGTTCAAATTATTGAACACTTTTTAGCAAGACCAATATATAACAGCAGACATAGTTTACTGTGGCTAGAACAAGGTTTTCAATTCAGCTTCTTTAATCCAATCTACTTCATTACTGAATAAAATTGAAGATATAAACACCGGAAGGAAAAACTTGTGGCAGTACTTGTTGCCTATAGGGAGGTATTGATTACTCCACATAAGAAAGCGTGTTCGCTTCAATACAAAATCCTAACGATAACAAACCCAGGCCCCTAAAGCAAAAAGAAACCCTAACGGTTGATCAAACATCAAAAAATAACCACCGACCATTTACACAGCGGAGATTAAAACAATAAACCAACAGCCACAGTATTACAAGTACACCCAAAAAAACTAATTATTATTTATCCCTAAACACTGATAGTTTCGAGAAATAACAAAACTTAGCACCACAAATAATGATTAAACAAGTAACTTCTGTGCTTAGGGATGTCAGAACTTCATGTGCAGTCGTCCACATAATCATAACAAAAATTAACGGAACGAACCATAGAAGGCTACTTTAGGAGACATGAACAGCCACACCCATAGGGAATTAAAAAAAGAAGAAGAAAGCAAGCAGGCTGCTGCGACACGCAGGATAAGAAAGAGTAATTTAAGAAATGCGTTGGAAAATCTCACGGACTTATAAACAAACATAAAAAGTACAGAGCAGGGCATTAAAATAAGTCGTAATCTGTTCCCCGTCGGACGCTATACCACCAGAGTCAGAGGGAAATAGCACAATTTAAAGGAGTGCGAAGACAAAACAAAACGAAAATTCACACGATTCCAGAAGCTAATTCCACGACGGAAAGCGGGAGAATGAAATTAAGCCCAAAAAACACAAATCTTTACTTCAGAAGTCACTTGGGTCAGACAGAAAAATGTGATCAAATTGGAGTATGGAGCCAACACAAGCTTCACCAAGGCGTGAGCAATGACAGAGAAGAAATGCCAGAACGAAAGTAGAAATGAATTACAACCGGAGAAACCCTAAGAGAGAGGCTTAAATGGTAAAGCCACAGAGAGAGGGGGAGAGAGACTGGGAGGGAATCAGAACCTGAGAAAGAAGCATATGCTTTGAGCTGGGAGAGAAGAGGGAAGGTGGCATCAGTTACCGCCTTGGCTTTGATAATATCTATTTTTTCCCGCAACAAAACTGTCCTCGTCCTCGTCCTCGTTGCGCGAAAGGTGTGCGTTTCGGTTTTTGTGGGCTGTTCTTCGGCCCATATTGGCTGTAGACTGGCTGCACTCTCATGCCCATTCACTTCATTCCCAAGTCGGCGACAACAGTTCGTAGAATGAAGATTGATTCAGAAATCCTTTTAATGCGGAAGCCAAAATTTGTGTGGATGAGAACTCAAGAAAACAGATTTTCTTGAAGTAATTCTATAATAAATTAAATGATAGAATAAATAAAAAGGGAAAGATGAGACCGACTTGTATAGAAATAGAATGACAGATTTTTTTATTGGTATGGATTCGTGTAGATATATGGTATTATTTTTTTGTGGTAAGAAAAAATTTAGGTGGTTGGGTTCCGAGAAGTCCTCACATCAGGAATGGGATTTGAACTCACAACCTTATGAGTTATGAGTCAACTCTTTACCAGCTGAACCAATTGTTGTTGATATATGGTATTATATTTATTTATGTTATCTTTATCCAACCGTCATTGTCTCTCTCTCTCTCCTTCCTCCTTTTTTTTTTTTGGCTATACTCGTTGCATCTGCATATAGAGCCTGGTATATTCAAAATATACTATTTGATCATGAGACCTATATATACGCGTTAAAATGGGTGAGAAGTATTAATGGGCCAGGTTCCAAAACCCAAAAAAGAACATATAAGATGGGCTTACCAATGGAGGAGCCCAAGGTTAAAAGGGCTCTGTGTTTCAGTGAGGTGTATAAATAAAATTGACAAGCTTGAGATTGAATGAAGCTGGCGAGTGGTGACTGCATTCGGTGGAAGTGGGTGGAATTAAGAGCTTTGCATAGGGTAACAATAACAAAGGATAGCAGATCTATTCACGAGTATCGTAAATCTAATATATATATTTAAGCCTTTATATCCTTTTTTAATATAATATATAGCTCAGAGTGTTATGCTGTTTCAAAATACTTTTTTTAAAAAGCTTTATATTTAATGATTTTTCTTTTAACGCTTAGTAAGTGACTTGGTGAAAAAAAATATTGCTATTTAATTAAAAACAAAGAAAATATTGAGACGCAAGTGAATTGATGGGTAATTTAAAAGAATTGTAGAGAGAGAGAGAGAGAGCTAGCAAGAGATCGATAATGATACAGAAATTAGAAAAAAAGCCTGACATGAAGTGAGAGGCAGGAGACGGGGGCGTGGTTTAAGCCTCACTATCAGATGATATCCGGTTTCCTCATAAATCGCTTTCACTTTTCACTCCTCTCTTCTCTCTGCCTAACCTCCCCTCCCTAATCCCTAATTGCTATTATTATTATTATTATTCTAGCCCTTTCTTTTCCTTTTTTCATTTAAAAAAAAAATTCAAGCGATGAGAGTGGTCATCGTCATTTATTTGTTGGTTTGCTCTTATTTTATCCACCCCCCACGCTACGTTGCTGACTTTTCTCCTTCCTTCTTTTTTTTTTTGTGTAGAAAGAAATCAGATCAGAGTAGTAATACTAATGGCATAAAATTATAAGCAGAATCAAACTTGCAACTTCTTATTTTCAAAGGATCATTCACCTCACATCACAAGGCCACTGCCTCCTTGCCCTTTCCCTCTTCTCCATCTTCCTCCACTTCCCTCTTGTTTGATTTCAAATATAACTCTCTTTTGTACTCGCTCACTGGCACTACAACTCTACTTCTCATTTAATATTATCTACATTTTCATTTACTTCCCTACTCTAATGAATTATAACCTTCTTATTCCGTGCCACCCTTCTTTTTCAGTAAGTTAAAGATATTTAAATCCCAGCCATATCCACACATATCATTTGACTCAATCAAATCAAATATATGGATCATCTAGATCGGTTAACCGCTCTCTTTTGAACACTTCTCGTGTTTACTCAGCCAGGAAGATATTATTTTACTCTATCTTATATGCTCCGGAGACTGCGAGGAGGGAAACATGCATATTTTGCGGATTCAATGGTCAAGTGTCGCAAGATCTCTACCTTTTTCCAATCTTGTGATGTTAATGTGAGCAGTGTCCACCAATGCCTTCACTTGCCAGGTCTAGCCCAAAAAAGAGAACAAGTCTCCAATTCAAAACACAACATGCTTGAACATTTCAACTTCACCCGCCCGCCATTCTGATACTTTCTTTTGTTCCTAAGCATGATTTTAATTGCGTTGGTCCATTCTGGTATTAGTTCATTGACTCCTCATACTCCAACTCTGCATGCAAACAAAACAAAAGTCATCAGGTCCACTGACAGCCTCTTCCCCAATTTCCCTTTCTTTCTTTCTTTCATGTTCCCTGGAACCTTCCTTCCCTTGCCTTTTCTTTATATCTCGCTTTTTTTTTTCCTTCAAAAATTTATATTTTCGTATTTTTGTTATGATTGTGAATGACTAGATGTCCACATAGATTAGTCAGGCGCTCCTGTTTCACACGTCTCGTAAGAGTCTCATGCAAGTAACTCGGTTGAATCTTCAAATCAGGCGCCTCTTGGATGTATCATATCCAACGTCATTAAATTCCTTTTATTTATTTTTTTGGCTGACAACGTCATTAAATTCTATACCAACTAATATATTAACTTTCTTTTCGATTAAATTAGATTTTGGGCTCGCTGTGCTAGATCCTGCGAAGATTTCTTCCCCATTAAATTAATGCTCAACTGTCCACCCCAGTGGGAACCAGGTGGTTCAACCTCTGCCCAGAGACGTATGTTTGTTTCTCATGTAAGAGTGACTCAATCGTATCAGGAAAATATTAGTTTAATATAAGGCCAATTAATAATGTCAACATTTCCCAGCACAATACAGGGCTACTTAGGACTTGTTTGGATCAGTGTTTATAAATATTTATAATCACGTTTTTCATAAATTAAAATAAAATTTTTTTTATATATTCATTTTGTATTTTATAAATTACGATTGAAAAATTCTTGATAAGTTATTTCAGACATGCTCATAGACAGACTGACAAGAACTGTCATAGGTTGCAAGGGAGATCATGTTAGCCACTTAGTGGCAATGCAATATTATCTTTGCAAACCAATTTTCTGATGTGATATTGAAAAATAGCAAGAAAAAATATTAGTTTGTTTCAAAATTTTAACCTCCCCCCTGACATGTTTTAATCACCTTCATTTTAAGCAACGTATATAATCGTAAAACAGAAAGATGTGAACTAGCATGAAAGAATTCAGTAACTTATTAAGACTGATTAAACATCAAGTAGAGTTTAATTTAGGGAGTGGATAGAGAGAGAGAGAGAGAGAGAGAAATTTTAAAAAAAAAAAAAAAGGACGAGAATACAGGTAAGGGAATATATATATATATATAGAGAGAGAGAGAGAGAGGTGATAATTAAGTGAATAGATGTGCCACTTTATAGTTACTACATTAATGGCATGTCCTTACTTTCCTGTGCGCTTCCTCTTTTCCTGTCCCTCCATTGCCTTCTCCCACTCTTCTACTCCACTTGCAAGTGGGCAAGTGGCAACCTCTTTTTTTTTTTTTTTTACGAATTTTTTTCCAAACATGTATATAATTTCTTCTTTGGTTATTTTGCCCGAACTATATTCAATTGTAATACAGACTTCTAGATCTTTGGTTCCCAAAAAATAAAAAATCGGCAATATTTTTAAAACTGATTTTTTGTCAACCTATTATTTGTCGTCTCAGTTGCAATTGATCCCTTTGTTTTGAAATTTTATATGGTCTTCTGACTTCTCTTGGAATTAATAATTATATTATGCTAATCTCTATTGACCCAAATTAAAAAAACCTTATAAACACACCTGATTTGACTGACAATTGGGCTTAGGTACACCTCGTCGTATTTGTGCTTCTTTTTTATAATCCTGGCATTCTTCTGACATTATCATACGAGGGCTATTAAACAAAAATTAAAGGTGCTATCCTCTTTTTCTTGAACTAAAATATATCTTCGTTGGTCCAAAATGATAAAACACATCTCGTGGTACGTATAATTTTTAGCATTCACTAAAACTATAATTGAATGAGGAGAAGAACTATAGATATCATTTATAATGAAGGATATTAAGAATGAGAGGTGAGAATTGTTATTATGATTTAAAAAAAACCTATTAAAAAAAGCATTTGGTATGAGACATCGTTTATTACTTGATATTGGACAAATCTTATGTAAGTGAGATTCGGAAATACACTCAACCTTCTCTTACACGAGTTTATCTTATTTCAAGTAATAAGTGATATCTCATACTAAACATTCTATTAATTAATTTTCTTAATTTTAATATGAATTTTTATTTTTTATTCTCAATGTTTTATACTAAACGGAATGATAATAAAAAATGCTAGAGGCACTTTTGGCCAACGGAAACCGATGGGGAAAAGACCAAAAGAAAAGGGAAGAAAGGTTCGAGAGACACAGAACAAATGTGGTAATAATGCGAGGGGGTGAGGTATGATTTTGGGGCCTATCTGGTTCCTAAATTGAGCATCGAATCAGTTACAGAGTATCAAAATGAATCATGAACTACCCTTCCTTTTTCGATGCCATTATCCCAAAAAGCTTCTTTACGAGATTGAAGGGCCTAGCCTTGTTGGTTTTCACACGCATGATTTGCTCAGAAAGGAATCCGCAAAAACTTTATCATATTGTTCTCAGCTCTCTCCAAAGGTTAAAGTTATCTCAGAAATGGTTGCTTCTCTCTACAAATCTCTCTATTTCCCTCTCTCTCTGTTTTTTTTGGGAAAGCAAATGCATAAAAATTCCTTATTTTATGTTTGCTTTTTTAAAATATAATAACTACTACCTCCGTCCTAATTATAATAGCCAGTTGATTAGTTTGAGGAGATTAAAGAAGTAAGTTAAGTTAGTTATTTGTCCTAAATAAGTGTTGTTTTTATCATTGTTAGAAGGATTACTTTGGAATAAAATATATAAATATGAGAGATAAAGTGGATTGGGGTCTTATATTTAAGATCAAAATAAAAGTCAAACAGGATCTTATAGGAAGGAAGTAGTATTTCTTTTTCTTGTTTGAAAAGTAGTTGGGAGAATATAGACGGATGAAGGATGCGAAAATATTGTAGAAAAGACAAACGTAAGAGGCCTAGAAATTTCCTAGAAGACGCATAATATTAAGAAAAATAGCCAAGTGGAAACAAGTCAGCAGCAATACAGGTGTAGCAGGTTAGAAACCCCATGCAAGACTCCATTAAAATAAATAAATTTAAAAAACAATCTTTACTTATCAAAAATATTTGGTTTTAATTTATTGGCTGGTTATAAATAATTATAAACATGCATGATCTATTTTAAATTTTCAAAATATAATTTTAGGTGGGTATCTAATATTATGTTATATTCAGAGCCAAAAAAATATAATAAGAAGTAAATATAATCATATTTTAGTTGAAGCAAATCTGACTACTGACTGTAACATGCACTCACTTTTAAAAGAACGATAATACGCACATCGTACGACATACTTTGAGGGGAAAGGATACGAGAAATTAATGAGGCATTAATTAATCAGTGATTGTGAATAAGACAAATTAAACGCAAATAAAAAAAAGTTGGGGCTGAGTTTGTTTTGGATGATGGTGACCAAAAGCGGGCACGCTAATCTGATTAGGGTGCTTAAGATTTTTTGGATAATTAATTTTATCTCTTAATCAAGGATGGATCCAATGAATAAATCCCCACACGAACGAAAGTGCCAAAGGCAATATTATTGCATTTTTTTTGGCAACATGCTAAACGAAAATGCACATTGATTGAGATTCTCTGAAACTCTGTTTTCTTTCAATTGATGTACATTGATATTATAAAATTCATATTTTAATTCTCATTAAGGTGTACCAGGGAAACATTGCGAGGTTATGTACAAGTGATATATAGATACAGGGAAATGGGTTTGAATCCTGTAGTTATCAATATAATGGTTTTTTTTAATTATTAAAATATGTAAATTGCTCTGCAAATACTTGAGTGATAAACTAGTGGCTAGAAATCAACTAGCTAGGTCACCTCAATTCCGCACATTGAGGATAATTGATGCCAATAATGTTTTTAATTATAAATTAATTAAGTACTTTATGTCGAAAAATTTGAATATTAAACAACTAAATTGGAGATGGTGGGCGGAGGCAGGCGGCTATGTGTTTTATTTAATATTTTCCCCACCCGTGGGACTCACCATACGAAAAATTCATACGCATGCGCCTTAAATATACGAATTTGTTACTGGTTTTAATAAACGAACATCGTACTTGATGCAGGAAAGCTCATAAATTGTACAGACTTTGACAGGACCTAAAAATACGGAACTCTTCGTGTTTTATATGAAAATTATTTTATAAGTATAAAATTAAATATACTTCGCCCGCAGCCAAAATACAAATTATTCCTCATAATGACAAACTCGACAGAGGACGCGCTGCATCTTCTGTTTTACCTTCCTTCCCCTGACATCCCCCACAATTACTTAATAAAAATATTTTTATATAAAATAAAACAAATTTTTTTTTACATATTTATTCTTCATATCATAGAACTACTTTTAAAAAGTTAATCCAAGTACTTTTAATAATTGTTATAAAATAGGAGGCGGGTGTGGGCCTTTTATTTGTTATTCACAGCATGATTAAAACCAATAGTGTGGGTGCCAATAAAATCCTACAAAATTAGAAATGATACCGGGAGTCAGATAGTTGCATTATTATAATTGTACATCTGTACTGAGCAAGTTTTGAGCGTTGATGATTGTACGAAATAGATTTGGTATGTGCACAATTTTTGGACCTTAACCTGAACTATTTTCTTAATAATCAGCGGATATCTAATTCTAGCAGTATATTAACTTTAGATTTAAGAGTTGTAAAGTTCTAGTTTCTAAATAGGTGATAGTTGTCCGAAGATGAGTTGTTTCATCATCATAAGTCCTGAATCTCAAAAAATTATATAAAATAAAATTATTTCTGTTGAATGGAGCCACAGCTAAATGAGCAGATAAGAATTTGAACCATTGGAGCCTTTATTTATTTACTACCTCCGATCCTAATTATAAGACCCAATTGACTAATTTGAGGAGATTAAAGAAGTAAGTTAAGTTAGTTATTTGTAACAAATAAGTGTTATCATTTCTAAAATATCCTTACTAATTAAGTGTGTTGGTTAGAATTATCATTATTAGAAGGATTATCTTGGAAAAAAATGCATAAATATGAGAGATAAAATGAATTGGGATCTTATAATTAGGACCAAACTAAAAATCAAATAGGTTCTTATATTAAAGACAGGAGGTAGTATTTATTAAAACTGTGGCGAGGCATGAGCCGCCGGGAAGCACTTTGTTCGGTGAGGAGGGTACAAGGGCATTTGAAAGGCGATAATAATAACGGGGACGGTGGGCCCTACCCACTAAAATTAGTGCTGGAGAGGCGGCCACCTTATTTGCGGGCCCTCCCCCGGCCCTACTGTTCAACATGTCTTGAAACAGCGGCCTCCTCATGTCATGTGCCAGATTTCAGGGATCATCTCATCCCATCTTCACACACTACCGCCTCATTCTCAAGAGTGTGTGGGTAGGAATAAAATTATAGTTTTAGAAGTATTTTTACAGTATAAAAAATAAATATATGAAAGAGTTTGTTTCAATTTGTGAAAAAATATTTCTGAAAAATGATTATAAGGTTATCCGAACACCCCCTTAATATAACTGTGTCCGATTTTCAACTAATCCTTATTCACATACTCTCTCTAATTTTTATTATAAACTTTAAATAATTAATTTATAAATGATAACTAAATAGTTAAAATTAGTTAAAATAATAAATAGATTAAAAATAGTTTTATTTTTAAATATGTCTTTATAATAAATGAAAAAAATAAAAGAAAATGTATGAAGAAATGTGACAATGGGAAATGACAAATGAGAGAGAATAAATAATTAAACATAAAATTAAAAAAATGCATTAAATGTTTACACAAATTCCAAGTTAAAGCTTATAAAACGAAACACACCCCACTCTGAATTTAAAGTTTATAAATAGAATCAAAGATATTATATTTTTATTAATTACATTAAACTTTAACATCTTAGTAATTTTTACCCTTTCACTATCTTCGTTAAATATTAGCACACATGGAAAAAAAATTAATGCTCATTAAAACTATCCTGTTAATCTACCCTACGCCCATGAGTTTAGTTGGCAAATGGGTCAGATTCTCTCACCAAAAGGAGGGAGTTCAATTTTAGGGAGTGGCTCCAGTCGCGACGCTGGAGGAGGCATCACCATAACATAGTGAAACTAGGAGATTCTTACCTATTGGGCCAGAAAAAAATGATTTGCTTGTCATGTTCCCGTGCCCGTAAAAACAGGTCCCAGTTGATCAAGTGTTAGGTGTCCTACTCTTAGTTCGTGTGTGAGCCCAACTTTTTTTCTAAAAATTCTTCTATAAAAAAAACCCAACATCTCAAAATCTTATAAAAAGGACTAAATGTTTCCGTAAAACGAGTTTATAATAAGAATAAGAGCGTGTGTATTACAACTCAAAAGACAGAAAAGCTGAAATATGTAGTGGCCATAAAAAGCAGGATCAGACATAATCTGGCTGACCTGCCCAATCACCTCCTCCAGATTGAGAGATCTTACCTCCTGACCAACAAATGCCCCCACCCCTTTTTAATCCTTATCCTATTCTAAATTTTCCCAAAATACTTCTTCACTTTCATATTATCTGTTATGGGAATATATTGTTTTTCATGTTTTATGATTACTCCTCACACATTCAACTAGGAGTAGTGTTTACTTAGAAAAGACTTGGGGGGGTTTTTTACAAAAGCTTTCAAAACTAATCTTTATTTAAAAATAACTCCATAAATAACTCATGCTTAGTTAAATATAGTATCGTCGGAACAGGCTCATTGATAAATCAAAATGCTTTGATCTCTTTACATGAAATCACTGCAAAGAAATACCATATTATTGCATAAATATGTAAAACTGCGCTCATCGGATAATCTAAATCAGACTGAGTTTAATTTAAGGGTGTATTTAATAACCATAATTAAAAGAAAAACCATTATGCGTATCTTCGGGCTCAAATTAAAAATATGATCGGGATGAGGATTTGTTTTTCAACAGTTATGGGTAATGGGCATTTTATTCTAATAAAAACAGGTAGCGACATTTTGCATACAATAATATTGTTTTTTTCCCTAACCTAAATGTTGTTTTCGTTTTGACAGGCACGCATTAAAAATAAAAATCAGCAGCCGTGACACGTCACATTGCATCAGAAGCACACACGTGGGTTTTTAGTCATATCTTCCATACAATAATAACGCCAATTTTATTTGTTCAGGGGAGACTTCAAATTTCAATATTAGTACCTGTCGGCCAAAACACACAACGATCATTTGTCCTTTTTAATCTGTCAATTTACCACTGAAATTTATTGACCAGGTCGAATTTCTCAGCTGTGATCAGCTCGATAAAAATGGAGCATTTTACAGACGCAATTAATTGAGATATTTATTATTCTGAGGTTGGGGTAAATAACAAAAATGGAGGGAAGATGAAACATCCTAGATGATATCACAAAAAAATTACGATGATGCAACATTGATTTGTTTTTATTTTTTGGGGGATCAAATATCTGGCTGCAAAATATAAAACGTCGTAGTCCATGCTTTTGTCGCACCCTGAATCAGGATTGGATCTCAATGATTTTCCAGCACAGAGATTTCAAGTTGCCATATTTTATGCTTTATGTGGTACTCCCACACTCGTTTTGATCATATCCGTTCCTTCCTTGTCCATGTGTTAATATTATTAATACATGTCAATGACAAAATATTATTTTTTTTTCTCCCGCCCGATTTAAATAACATCCACTAATAAAATCTTGGTGACGATCTGATTTTTTTAGCACACGGTATATTGATATAGGCATTAAAATAAAGCTTCACATGCACTTTGATTATTTTAATTCTATAAAATTTTTCGCTGAAATTCCATGGAGTATGTTTGCCAGCAAGATGCGTGGCAGGAGATCCCACTGAGGAATCTAATCACGGGACTTGCATTTTTAATAAACAAATTATTTGATCAATTTTTTTACTCTTAAATTCATCTGCAAGCAAAACAATGGGCTTTTAAAATAAATTTAAATATATTTTTTTTGACTCGAGAATACTCAATAATAAATCGCTAAACAATTACAAGTGAATCTCTGGTCAAATAAACAACAGATACAGATGAGGAATCTCAGTACAGATGAGGAATCTCAGGCAAAAAACATACGGATTAGGAGTGTTGTAAGAATTTATGTCTCTAGCTTTTATAACTTCCTTTTTTTTTTGGCCAACCTCTAACTCTTCTCATATACTTGTACATAGTAAACAAAATATCAGTAGAGCCACTCATTTTTCGTATAATCATGGAGACAAACAATTTTATATTTTTTTGGTTTTCCTCGTCAGTTTCATAAAAGTCAATTCAATTCAATTTCGCTAATGCATAAAGAAAAATTAAAGGACCGAAAAAAGCTGGATCCGAACGTAATGACGCACCGAATAAAAATCCTACTCCTACGGGAGACTCTCATATTTGACTTATAGTTCCAAGCCACGTGGCTGACTTGCAACCACGTGTCTTATTATTACATTCTAATTTTTAATTCAATTTATAAAATCAAGAATCCAAATGCACGGAATTTAATCTACTACAATTTCATAAATATTTGTTCATTTTTAGACCAAAAAAGGCACAGTAAATTACAAGATTATCCGAGCAACAAAATTTTCGACATCATACAACAAAATAATTCCACGCTTATAATAATTCATAGGCTGGAGATTGAAGGACATCGTTGATCTTCCTATTCACCGTAATTCAATTCTAATTTCATTCAGTTCTTTTAATTATCAAACTGATTACTCCTCCAAAACCCGAATCAAATCTTCGCCGCTTAAATCAACACAGACAAAACTTTTAATCACGCGCCGCCGAACGGATTTACGAGACAGTCCCTGGCATTTTGGCAAAAAGACGAGAGATGCCCCCGAGATTTTAGTTGGGCCACGTCAAGTCATCGAAGTCAAACTCACCGAAGTCCTCTTTCCCAAACGGTTGACTCGACAACATCACGTTCACGTCCGGCAGCCCCAGCGGCACGTCTATGTCGAACCCGAACGCATCCACATCGCCGATGCGGAAATCGTCGAACGCCGTCGAATCGCCATCGCAGGGCAGCACAGACGTGGGCGACGCCGCCGTATCGGAGTACGAAACCGCTCCTTCAGTGCTGGGACTTTCATCCGCGGCGGCCGTCGGGGTCTTTGAATCGTCCGTACTGACGGTGTTGGGGAAGTTGGTGACCGCTTTTGGACCCTTGAGCTTCAGTGCTGCCCTGTCGTACTCAGATGCGGCTTCCTCCGCCGTGTCGAAGGTTCCGAGCCAGACCCGTTTTCTTCGGCCCGGGTCCCGGATCTCGGCGGCCCACCGACCCCAAGGCCTCTGGCGAACACCTCTGTACCTATTATGGCGGCGAGAGGTAGAGGCACAGGCGAGTCGCCTTAATCGGGTCGGGTTTGATTTGGGAGGAGCGCGGGGAGAGGTGGCGGAGGAAGAGGGAGAATTGGGGGAGGGAAGACGGAGGGTGATCTGTGTGATGCGGCGCCTGAGTCTTGATGATTGTTGTGAGGTTTCAACGGCGGAAGATTCAGAGTCAGAGTCAGAGTCAGAATCAGTGGCGTCGTGATCAGTGAGTATGATCCTGAGGAGCCTGTGATCGGTTCTCTTTCTCACCGGGACTCGGCATGTTTCGGGGCGAGGATGAAGGCCGGAGGGCAGGGACATGATGACGAAGAGGGGAGAAGACAGTTTGGTTCTGAGAGGCTAAGGTGTCCAGGGAGGAGGGAGTGAAGAAGTTGGAAGTGTGAGGAGTGATGATGGGGGAGGTTGGCAGCATCAAAAGGAAAAAGAGACAGAATTGTGGAGAGGCAGTGGGAGAAGGGAAGAACAAAAAGGGAGAGGGAGGAATCAGGATAAAAGGAGAGGGGCTTATGCTGCGTGAAGCGAGTGAGAGAAGGTTTAGATGCGATGAAACTGTGACGAGAAAGAGAGAGGGAGGAAAGGGAAGAAGAAGGGAGATGAGAGAAGAGGAGGGAATTTTGGCGGGAGAGTTAGGGCAGTGACAGTAAGAGCAGCAAGTAGAAAATGGGGGGGCATATGTGTATATATATATAAAAGGAAGGAGGACACTCATTGGAAGACGAAGAAAAAGGGGGAAGCTCTTTATTTGATTCAAATAGTAATAGGAAACAAGCTTCGTTCCATGATGGAATCAAAGACTTAAACAAAGCCTAAACCTTCAATCTTAATGCTGATCTAAAACAAAACGAAGAGAATTGGGAGTGAGTGGAGCGCAGTTTTTTAAATTTTTTTGGAGGAAAAAAAGAAGGGCGGGGGTTCACGTCGCTCTCCAGAGTGGGAAGACGCAGCAGCTTCCGGGCTTCCAGCTGCCTCTGCTGACGTGTCCACTCCCCCTCCTTCTTTTCTTCCTCTCTTCTCATTACTCTCTTTTACCGCCTCCTTGTTCTCACCTGCTCCGATTTACTCTTTCCATCTTCTCCCCCCATTTCTTCATTAGCTTTATTGTTTTGAAAAATACTATTGCTTCGTGTGTCTCCTCTCCATTTCAAATCAACATTTAATACTATCATTTTTTATGTTTTATTCTGAGGGGGAAAATAATATTTTTAAGGACATTACAGCACAGTCAGCACTAAAGAAGGACGCGTATAACGCAGCGCATCACATTTCTACGTATTTATTGAATTAGAGGGTTGAGCAGCTTGGGAAATTAATTATGATTAAACAATCACCGATTCACAGGATTTGACCATTTAACTTCCAATCTGAGGCGAGTGGTGTTGGATCTTTGTTGATGCTAATGTCAGTGATCACGTCTTCACCTGAACCGGGGTTCTCACGCTGGACTAACGTTGAAAAGCATATACGAGACAAAATTGGAAGCGTGATTAATGAACTAATTATATGTGAGCCAGTAAGACTGCAGGAGGATATGTTGCAGTGGTTAATTACTTACTCTGAACTTCTTTCCTAATTAATCAATTCATTATTTAACATGACACAGGGGAAAAAATTAAAAAAAAAAATCAGATAAAAAAGAAAGAAAATGAGCGCCCCGACTCCAGAGAGTAGTTAGCTTAAGTTTACATTTGCCATGGCTTGGGGAAGAAGCAAAGGGGAAGAGACCTGCCACCCAGTCAAACACGTGTCTTCTTATCCCACTTAAGGGGCACAGCCACTCCAATTCCCAGATGGCGACCCCTCCTATTTATCCCCCCTCCATCCTTTTCATTTTTTTTCAAAAAATTCTGACCGATTCTCAAATAAAATCTACATGAGAGATTACCAGTATTACAATGACGCCAGTTAATTACCTAAAGCCATAAAATGAAAATTAAATAAAGCACGGGGCATGATCGTTACTTTGTGACGTCAGATACGTGGATCGTTGCGAGTGCACCGTTAGTGCAGTCCCTGCATGCGCCAGGCATATAAAATTAAATGAAATAAACTGGGAAGTCAACGCAAATGAACCAACTCAACGGACATTTTGTTGAGATTTTGAGTGGGGGATTAAGGTGATAGCCACGAAGTGATAGGCTGTAATATAGGGATAGTAGTACGTGCCAACTAACATAGTCAATAAGGCGAGACACAATTATTGAGGGAGTGGTCAAATCTTACTGAGCTTTTAATTCATGAGGTGGGAAGCGGGACATGGAGGGGAGTATCTGAGGCGTGTCAGATATGAACAGTTTGAAGGGGGAGTCTTACAAGGAAAAAGAAAAAGCCAGACGGGGAGGGAGGAGCCCGTGAAACAGGGGATATCGTTGAAGGTACGTTTGGACGCAGAGGGAAGTGTTCTTTGCCGATGCCAACAGTCGGCCGCCGCCTGACGCCTGATTGGATGGTCTCGCCTCTGTCCCCACGTCATACTGTCAAAATTATAAGACCACACACCATTTATCATGTCAGACACACAGTACGTACTTTCCTGCATAATCTCCAGTATTGGGCATGTGAGTGTAATCACTTTTTTACAAAAAAAAAAAAAAAAAAGGCCCCTTGAAGCAATTTCCACGAGGAGGTTCCGGCATGCATCGTGGGAAGAGAGGAAATGATGCGCCACAATTGGGGGCATTTGCTTTTGATTCGGAGAGCAATGTGTTTGAGCATTGAGGGAAGGGAGTTATGGCCAACCCAGAAAGAAGCATGCACAAAAACATGCCCTTTCGCTTTTCAAAGGCAGCTTTCATCTTCCCAGCCTCACAATTATGGTTCCTCGCAGTCATCATCTACTAATGGCTAATGGGAAGCACAACTTGCTGCTTCAACGTTCATATCAGTACACTACGTTTGAACTGGACGGGACGTCATGGAAAAGGAGAGATTATGATTTTTTTGAATATTTTCTTTTTGTAAGATATTGACGATAAAATCAGAACCACAATATATCTCTGATTAATTCTCGAAATCGCAGTTCTTCACATATCCATCCAAAGACCAACTTGTTCTTCAAATTTCTCCATTTTGAATAAAACTTGGCGATTTTCGAGTCCAGAAAAGATCCGTATCACCTGATACTAAATTATTTCTTCCCACTCTCATCATCATCATTATTCTACTCTCGCTTTTCTGAAGACCTGAAGCCTTGAACAAACCCCCGAGTTAAAAGCACCCTTCAGCCGATAAACAGCAAGATATTCATGGCCCGCTATAAAATTTCCAGCTTATACGGTCTTCCCTCGTAAATTAGGAGCCAAATCTACTCGAGTTATGCCAACACCCACGTCCTATAAAATATAGCCTGAGTTATCATGGGGTAACCAGTCAAAAAGCAGATCGTTCGAAAGGTTTAAGGAACAATTACCTCCACATCACCAACGTCTTACAAAAGGAATATTCACAAATGATAGCCAAACACCCTCACCAATTACCGATTTTAAGTTCCACAGACAAGAAGAGAAAGCATTCATTCAAGACATTTTTAATTCGTTTACATTAAGAGAAGTGAAATAATTTTTCTGGAGCCTTATTCAACCAGTTGAGATAAGGCAGGACCCATCATCCCATGGCATACTTCTGTGTCCAGCTGCGAGCAGTAGCTTCATACTTGGCTCTGTCGGTCTTGTACATGTGAGCGATTTCAGGGACAAGGGGGTCATCAGGGTTGGGGTCCGTCAACAACGAACATATTGACAAAAGGACCTGAAGATAATGGGAAATAGTTTTTCAGCGATTGAACTACAGCAATACATCTAGAGGTGTCGTCAATCAGGTTATCATATAAGAATGAAGCTCCATTTAAAGAAACTGAATAGTATATTTGAATTATTCAATCCTTTATGTATGTCAGATCACATACGATCAGCTTATCAAGATGGCTTAACCTATAGCTCAACTAAACAAAAATCAGATGTCGACAAAGTTGATAGAATATTATACACACAGAAACAATAAAAATCTCGCATATCTAGGCTGCTTCCAGTTTAAACATCACCTATACTCTAAATTCTTCTCTTGGCCCCAGAGGGAAGTAAACACACTAAAACATCTAGAAAAATTCTCAAAGATTGCCACGCAAGTGTAGGTTGAAAACCCATTGGAAGCCAAACCGGTAAAGAATCAGGACGAGTTGAATAAAAACAAGCGGCATGTGAACAGCAACCCGTGGCAATGCAGATATACATCTAGTTATTAGGGGGTGTTTGGCAAAACCAAAACCTAGGTTTCAGAATCACTTTCCCGCAAAACGAGTAACCTCCTCTACATATTTATTTCGTAATCCGTAAAAGCACTTCTGAATCCATGGTTTGGTTTCTATCCAAACACCTCCTTAGTTGATGACAAACCTTTTTTTTTTTTTGGAAAAATTATTGAATATCAAGAGAACCAAGTAATATCAAACCTTGGAAATTGTAAGTGCTGGGCTCCACTGTTCTTTAAGAATGTCAAGACATATACTTCCATTGCTATTGATGTTTGGGTGAAACACCTTAGTCCTAAATGCAACCTGCAGCATGTAGTAAACCAATTTTATCAGTTCTACGAACTTGGCTATCATCTGAGGGAAAAGTACACATCATGAGTTTCAGCTTCAGAAAGACCACGTAAAGGAATCCCATAACAGTCAATTGAAATCCATTTGGCGAGCTAAATGACACAGTAAATCAAACAGGATGGTTCTAAAGAAAGTTGAATCTCTAAGCACCTTAAATATCCAACCAAAAGAAATGTTGGATTAAAAGAGGAGGCTAACATTAAAATCCCGCTAGAATACCCGTTAAAAAACCAGAAGTCTTACTCGAGCAACTCAACTTTCTGTAGAACCGTCCTCTTTTTATTGATTTCTGGAATGTGCATGTCTACATATGCAACAATGATTTAAAAAGGAGAAAAACTGCCAGCACAAATCAATTCTTCCTTTTGGTGGTAATGAAGCCATAAAGCTGAGTATCAGGTACTGCATACATCCGAGTTCAGCTCTAGACTCGGTAAACTTGTACTTTCCTACTATGACAAAAACAGGTAGGTCATGCGCACTCCCATGGAACGGTGCATGGGGTTAATGAAAAACTGTAACTTCCTCGTGCATTTTCCTCACTCAAATATTTTTGCCAATTGCAATATCAAAAAATGACAGCTGTTTCTGTCAATATTTCAAAACATATATATAACAAACTATTTTATTCGTAAGGATTAGGGAGATCATATATTCTATAGAGAATATATAAAATAATTATAAAAAAGTCTCATCAACATGAAATTGTTTTTTAATTTTAGTACTCGTAAAACAAAAAAGCTACCAACATAGTTTTTGAGTTTTCAACACAACTTTGGCCCAAGGAGCATTTAACAGCAATTCATGCTTCCGAGTCTTCAGATACAACTTAAAGGAGAGCATGCTCAAAGAGCAGAACCAAAATTCTTGACAGGAAGTATGAACAGTCATCAACCCACCTCAGGATTATAGCAGCTTGAGAGGAGCAAATATACAAGTGACTAACAAAAGGAACAGCTGAGTATATTATTACCTTCGGTGGCTTGAATGGATAGTCCGGAGGAAAATGAATTGAGACAAGGAAGACACCACCCGCATATGGACTATCAGAAGGTCCCATTATTGTTGCTTGCCAATGAAACATGTCCTCAGCCACAGGACCTAGTATAGATGATGGAGAATTTTAACGTCAATGAAAGACGTAGAACACTTTCAGATTATAACTAGATGTAGATCACTTTCAGATTATAACTAACTTCTTACAACCAACTAAACAACTACTCGGCAAGAGGAAAGTTCAAATCTTACAAGAATAGTTGGCATCACCAAGGATGTTGATAGATAAGCCTTAAAAGCTCATGTAATAATCGCCTTCATGCGACATTATATAACTAACCGCGGAGAGATTCTCAATAACAAATAAAGAACCATGACTTGGCCAGGGCAATCAACGTTCAGAAACGTTAATATACGAAGGATCAAACTAGGTTATAGGTTATGTTATGATTGATTCGCCATCTAACTCAATCCAAAATACATATAACACCGATTAAATGGTACCCAAGACATGAACTCGGTCCTAATGGGCAACAAAGAACAAAAGAGAAAATGAAAATTGTGCTGACCGAAAATTCATAGTCAATTTGTCAATGGTTGCACAGAACAACAATCGATTTCTTTAAATTATACATCTTGGAAAAACATTTTACAGTTCTGCTGTTGGCGGGGAAGGGTTGCAATATAATTTTATCCGATGTGTCTGTTAATCGTGAAAATCAATAGACCCTGGAAGAAATATAAGAAGGGGATCAGGAAGCTCACCCGCGCTGCATGAAGTCGGAGGGTCCTTCTGCAAATCCTTGAGCTCCTTCAAAATGCGTTTCGATGCCATAGTAAACTTCAGGTGAGAGTCCTCAAAGACAGAAGCTAGAAACCACAAATACCAACAATAACGCTTTATGAGCAATCAGATCGTGAAGACCGGGCACCAATAAAATAAACTGCAGGCCCAAGCATCTGGAGGTCGAATTGACAACGACAGAACAGACCACAATCTCCTTCGATAACCACACAGAAGCAAAAACAGGAGACAAAGCACGAAGGCTAAATTACCTGAGGTCGAATTGGAGCAGAGGAACTCGAAAACCAAGAAATTGACAATGAAGCTGCGAGGGAACGAAAACCAGAGAAATAATTGAGGGTGTGGAGGCGAAGGGAAAGATTATAAGCCACAGAGGGGGAGAGAGAAAGAGGAGGGAGAGGATTGCTTCTAGAATTTTCTCAGTATTTGTATTCCATGCTAGCGTAAGATCAACGTCCTGGCCCTGCGTTTTTTCCTAAATAATTTTATATTTAGATTCAGAGGACCGACACAGAAGTTTCGATAGCTAAATGTCGTCATAATGATTAAAAAGTGGGGAGGGGTGCGAAACGGATAAAAGCTGTAAATTAGTCATTTTAGTCAATTTGATTGGCCAAAAAATAATCCATTGGTTCGCGCAGGATTAGATCAATAATTATACCATGGTCAAAAAGATCAATAATTATACGTTATGTAAAGTAAAATCCAAAAAATAAAAAAAATCGTAACGCTGATTATTCATAAACTGGATTTTACCCCAATGCGATGTACATGAATATTAAAATTAATACAAGTTAAAATATTGAATAAATAATCAATTCAAGGCGATGCACACGATAAGGACGTTGTCACTTGGAACAAATGGTTGGATCAAATACTCAACTTTTTTTCTTTTGGAAAAAAGTCATAAACATATTATTCACCTTTAGGAAAATAATTTAACATGCGTAATGAACATGACAGAAGATTGAATATAGTAAACACGTAATAAGGTGACAGAATAGCCTCAACTTATTCCCCCTCTTTCCCATTTCACGGATCACAGAACTCTCTGGGTGTTTTTTTAATACAGATAACTCCCTGTTTTTGGTTAGCGATGATATGGACAATCAAATCGAAGAAATCAGACATTGTATAGATGGCCAATAGAATTCTATCTACAGAGGAAAAACAATAGAGAAGATCGAATAAAATAGAAAAAAATAACCTACTTTTTCTATATATATAAAGACGATCTTACGTTGTATGCATCTTATGTACATACATATAGCTTTTACTTTAAACAAGGAAAAACTGAAGGGCAAGTCTCTGTTAGCAGCCCGTGAGAACTGGAAGGCCGGGGGGGGGGGGGGTAAAAGACATCGACAGTTCCAACTTTTTCCGTTAATGAAGTATTCCTTGAAATTTTGCTTCCCGTAAACTTGCTTGCAGCTGATTTCTTCTTCAATTAGCCGATGGCCTGCAGAAAAATTACGCGGATCAACAATTTAAACATGATTTTATTTCTAAGAGGAGTTCTGCAGAATGCATGCTATCTATTATGTGCAATATGCATTTTCAACTTGATAATATAGTAAACTCTGCAGATTAACCACATACCAAAGTCTGGAATCACATCATGCCGTTTGTTCAAATCATGACAGTAAATATCACCAAAGGACAATTTTAGCACCTCACACACTCCGCATTAATTACCACCAACCAAGAAAGGCGTGTCATTGCAAATTAGAGCGATAGCCGTAATACTTTACTTAATTGACCAGTAAGCTATCATATGATAGCAGTAATTTTACCTGAAAGCAAACATCCTGATATCACATTTAGGTCTTCTTCCTAATCGCACATCGATCTCCTTAACTTCATAGCAAGCTGATAGAAAAGGCACTGAAATCGTGTGCAGAGTCCCAATATCAAAACCAATGGAACCACTCAGATACACATCAAACACAGCTTCATGAGCATTCGACTCAGACTGCGTATCGCCTGCAGCATTTGGATTTACTCCGGCATTATTGTACACTTTCATGTGTGCATCCAAGAAAGTGTCATTCTGGGGATTCTGACGGAACCCAGTAATCTTTGTCTTCTCCAGTTTCACATCCTCACTGGTCACATCAAATGCCAAAGGCCCATAAATCAGTCTGAGCTTTTGATTCTTGTTTGAGACTGTTAGCTCCAATTCCAGAACTGAATTCATCTGCTGTGAGTTATGGAACTGTAATTTGGTCATGTTCACGTGAGGCAACCCTGACCGGAGGAAGACCAGGTAGGAGATACCGATGAGGAGGAGGATAATGGTGAGAGTGAATATTCCGATACAAGCCCATGTACAAATTGAGAAGCAATACGATCGGCAGCGTCCGCCAACATGATCCAATTCACCAACGTCGCTGCGTCCGGACCAACGGAACGGCGGTGGAGGCGGTTGAAAAGGCATTTCGAAGAAGGCATGGCGGCGAGACTTCGCGGCGGCGGAGGGTTTTTTGAGTAACGCCGGCTTGCTGTTTGATCGGGGAAGCTCCGCCGCCATTGCCGACGAAAACTTTGCGTAAGGGGGAAGAAGGGGCTGCCAAGTAGCTCGAACGTGAATTTAGTTTGCCATGGTTGTGAAGGAGAGATTTGTTATGACATTGCCAATACGCAACAGGGAAATTCTATATATGGCAAAATCAGTTAGCGGGTGAAGATACAGTAACAAAAGAGATGCTAGTAACGCAACCGATCGATATGCATCAGAAACTTTTTCATAGATTTCACAAAGTGTTTTTTCTAGTAATTTTCAGCAACTGCCATTAATTTCAGCAAACAAAAATATTGTGGAGATGCAGGGGATCGAACCCTGTACCTCTCGCATGCAAAGCGAGCGCTCTACCATTTGAGCTACATCCCCGATGGTAGTGGGTGAACATTCTATACAATTTCAAACTCTGTTTCTGATGTTAGCAAACCAAAATTCCGTGAGCGACACCAGCTTTAGTTTCCAATCAATCCGAGCAGTAATTTCGTCTTGGAACAAATAGCCAAGCAATATTTGGTTAGCCCTCATGACAACACAATTTTTGAAGATATATTTTTTCTACAAACTTTCAGAAATACTGGCGTTGGTTGGCTGCATATATAGATTTTTTTAAATTAAAAGGGTTCAAAAACTTTAATTTACCGTCTTATTAGTTTCGGTAGATAGATAGAGATGATTCAAATGGTTCCCAAAGATTTTAATCTAACATTTTTCTTAAAAATTACATTTTAATCTGTTTTTTATTGGGCTCGTCTTGTTCGTCGATTCAAAAGCCCAATCTGATTTTGAGAACAGGAAAGAACACCAACAAAACCCAAACCAGAAACTCTATAGTCTGATACGACCCAAATACTTAAGCCTTTTTATATTAGAGCTCCTCTTGCGGACGACGGAGCTTTATCAGTTGAAGTGAAGGAATGATATTTCATCAAAGCCCACTGAACATACTCCAGCAAAAGTGCAACAGCTCAGAAAGACGGAACTCAAGAGTCGTGCAATTGGCATTTGGCGTGGTTAAATCTGACAAAAAAAAAAAAAAGCGGTAATGAAGAATAACCAAAGATCACTATTCAGATTCCATGGTTTGTTGGTCGGGTTTCTTGTCTAAAGTAAAGCAAGATTTGAAATGACCGCACGCTGGATCTCCTCGCTGTAAGGCTGTAATTCTAAACCGATTAATGAACTGCGACAGTGTCGTCGAAAAAAAAAAAAGAGGTTGATTTTCTTAACATTTTTCCAATTGACGAGATTGTACGACAAACTTATCAATAGAGGGCCAGCCAAACAACAAATAGAAGGCAGTTTGGGAGAATGAAGATCATCAATTAAACCCACGATGCTACAAGATATCATGAAAAGATTAGCGGAAAAACCTACATTTTGAACGAAAAACCCCAGGGGACTCCGTCTGTGAAGAAAAATAAATAATGCACAATTGGACAGAAAAGGTTTGAATACAACTGAGAAACCTTGAGTAAGCACTCACTCTTATATACCACTCAATGTTGCTCCCTAAATAACGAATGTCTAGAAATCAATCTTGTATGGAACCAACAAGGAACGCCAGGAAGTAATTTATGGAGTTTGAACGTTGGAGTCCTTGGATTTATTCTCTTCCGAAGACGGCCGGTTCTCTGAGTCAGATTGCCGGATCTCTTCGATCATTCTCACTACATCATCCATGCTAGGTCGCATATCCGGCACCTTTGCCACACAGGCCATGGCAATTTGCAACATTTGAACCATTTCTTCTTCAATGTTTTGATACCTCATTAGCTCCACATCAAAAACCTCAGCCGTCCATTCCTCCCTAACAACAGAGTGGACCCATCTAGGGAGATCAACCATATCATCACGTCCCGGTGACTGGAGGGGTGCTTTCCCAGTAAGCATTTCCAGAAGGAGGACACCGAAGCTGTACACATCTGATTTATGAGTGTGTTTACGCATCTCAATCACCTCAGGAGCGCGATAACCTGCAGCCCTGGAGGGGGCTGCTGGAACATTCATAAGCGGGGTCAAGCCAAAATCAGAAATGCAGGCTTCATTATCTTGGATGAGGACATTTGAGGACTTGATATTTCCATGAGTGAATTTTGGACCCCCAACGGAATGTATGTGGGCAACTCCTCGGGCAGCTCCCAGGGAGACCTTCACTCGGGAATCCCAATCTAACGGAGCTCTTCCACCTGACCTACTACCTGTAATCAAATTGTCATCATCAGTAATAAAGGATTGCGTATAACTTTTTTTATAGCAGGAGAATCACAACGGCTTCTACAAAGTCCTCAAGGAAATGCAAGCATTTTTTTTCCAGCTTGAATATGATACTCTTCCTTTCCGCATTTACAAATTTCTTTGAAGCTTCGGGTTAGAGGTCAGAAAGTTTATACAGGGGGAAAATAGCAAGACTGCATATTTTACTGCAGTAGACAAGAATTTCAGAGTGAAAATCCATCACAAATCAACACACTATAAATCAAATGATTAGGAAATACATCTCAGACTCTATAAATCAAAGGGAGGACACACTTTAACCTCATATGAGAATGATAAGAAAGAAGTATCATCATACAGGAACGAGAAAGAAATTTAGATGATCAGAAATGCATACCATGCAGTAGTGTTGACAGGTTGCCCCCTGAGATATAGTCATAGACCAAAAGTTTCTCATCCTTTGAATAATAATAAGCACGAAGGGGTACAACATTTGGATGCTGCCCAACCCTTCCCACAGTCTCCATCTGCTGTTCAAAGTCTCTCTTGCCCACCACTACTTCCTTCAACCTTTTCACCACAACAGTAGTGGACTCCTCCAATACAGCCTTATAGGCAGTACCATAGCTACCCTTACCCAGAACTTCAGCTGAAGCTCTTAGCAAATCCTCAAGATCAAAATTATAAGAACAGCCTTCAAAGAAAACCAACTTGTTCTTCTCGGGTTCTTGCACGCCACTGCCAAACTCTTCTTTCGGCTTCTCTCCTCTCCCACCACTAGGACCCTTCCCTTTAATTACACTGGATCTTCCATTGTCTTTTTTCTTTAAACAGCAGAGAACAATAACAAGAGCTATAAGTAACAGCAGAACAGCTCCTCCAACAGCGATTGCAATGATAGCTACCTTACTCAATTTATTTTTGGAGCTTTGCCTTTTTGGAGCCAATGGTGGGGCTGGAGGTAAGGCAGGAGAAGGTGTAGGAGGGACAGAAGTGCAGGGTTTTAGAGGTTTTCCACACAAGAGAGAATTCCCTTCAAAGGATGAGTTGGGAAATTTCTGAAGAGCTGGTGGGATAGAGCCATTCAACTGGTTGTAACTTAAGTTCAAAAGCTTGAGCTTAGGGACTTTGAGATTAGGTATCCGTCCAGAAAGGGAGTTGTTCTGAAGGTATAATCTAGTCAGTTCTGTTAAATTTTGTAAAGTCTCTGGAATTACACCGGTGAAAGAATTATCAGACAGATCAAGTACATTTAGTTGGGGTGAAAATGAGGTGGGTATATCACCTGAAAGGTTATTATGCTGGAGGTAGAGATACTGGAGAGAAGGAAGAGAAGTGATATCACTAGGTAAATTTCCAGTGAGTAGGTTGGATCGAAGGCTTATAGTTCTAAGGCTGTCAAGCTTTCCAAGTGTATTAGTTGGGATGGATCCCACGAGTCCAATTCCAGGGAGCCTGACAGAAACAACGTGAGTGCCATTTGGATTGCAAGTGATGCCGACCCAAGACTTGCAGACAGAGCTGGATGGATCCCACTTAAGGTTCCGCTGATGGGGGATAGCATTGGCAAAACTAAGAAGGGCTTGCTTTTCCGAATTTAAGTCAGCAATAGCCAGAGGAAAAATAATAACAATGACCAAAAGGAAAGGTTGCAACGAAGATGAATAGAACTTCATGGAGAGCTGTTTGCTATAACTCACAGAACCTGACTATTAAATTGAGTAACCTCAGCTGAACTTCATATTCCTGGTATAGAAGCATAACCACAAATCTAAGTAAGAAACGGGCATGATGAAGAAATAAGTTACATATGACAACCTAGATTGAATAAAAATAGTGACAACGTAGAAAATGAATGCCTCCCAACACATTAAAGGTTGGCATCCAATCTCACACCAGGAAAAGAAAAGAGCAGTATCCAAATGAACTGAACAGCTGAATTGTGATGCATGAGGGCTTGCTTTGAATAATTAAGAAAATATAACACAAAATGGAAAAGGGGAAAAAGCTCAGTGATGTTCAATGGGGACACTTGCATACTGCACCTTTCTCAACCACCAGAGGTATGAACATCTTAAATGAGAACTATTCCACCAAGAAATTTACTCAAATTAGTAAAACAGGTCCTTTCTCTTCTTTGTAAGACAGGTCGAGCGCGAGTAGGGAATAGAATTTACTCAACACGTGAAGCCAACTGCTAAAAAAGAAGAAGATGGAGAAAAACTGTTGAACAAGAACTTGAGGATAGCATCTAATGTAAATTATAGTCGTATGAGTTGGTACGTTTAGGTTTCGTCAAGCTTTACAAACTATTTTAACCAGGACTGATAACTTGAGCTTATAGTTCTCCATTTTATCCTCAGAATACAAAGTTATCTAGCCAACCACAATCCAACGCAAGCTTTCATCCTGATTTTGTTTTTCCCAACACGAAAAAATAATGACCTGAATCGCTACAAAGAAAGGAATGAGTGGAAAGAAACACAAATTTTCTTTAAACGCATTTATTGATCATGAAGCAAAGCAAGACATGAGAGAGTTAGAGTCGTTGAACAACCAAATTTCCTTAAGAAAATATACCTAAAACACGTTTTTCTACAATTACCTTCAGATCCTAAAGACCAACCAGACCACGACTATCCCAACACAAAATTAAGCCCAAGAAGTGAAAAAAAAGAAAGTTCCCCAAAGCTTAATCCAGGAAACCAAACCCACAATGTCCACCCCAAATCTGAGTTTGAAACGCAGAAGTCAGCATCCACGACTATTACCCGACTGAACCAGATCTACGAGCTGAGTTACGAGTAACAACTGATGTGAAGGAACAAGGAAAGATTTTCGCAGAGTAATCACCTGAAATGAAGTTGAACGAGAGCAATGGGATTCATGGAAGCTCAAAAATAGACGTTAGCAGCAGAGCTGAAGCCCCAGGTCAACTTGCATTTTGCTGAATGGACCAGTGGAAGTTACGGAGAGCCTCGGATTCTCAAATTTTTAGCAGACAAGTAAGAATCTGGAGGCGGGTTTCTTCGGATGGGAACACAGTAGCCCATAAATTAGAAGAATTTTGTTAAAAGGGGCTAGCATTTTATGGTCGGGAGAGTAAAAGCAACTCCAATTGAAGGACTGAAGAAAGAAAGAAAGAGGATCCACAAGAACATCAAAATTTGGAGGGACAGAGCAAAAGGAAAAGAGACGACGAAAAAGAGCAAATTTACTGGCGAAAGTTGCATATAAAATAATGAAGGAAAGAAAAAGCGAGGGCAAGGGAAGGAGAGGATTAAAGTAAAAAGTGGACAGTAGGGCAAAGCAGAAAGCGCATAGCGAGAGTAAGTGAGTGTGAGTGGTAGGAGGAGGGAAGGGGGGGGGAGAGAGAGAGAGACTGCGAGAGATTGGTCAGAATGCAACGGGCACGTAGGCAGACACGTACTGTGAACATGACAGTGGGTGATCCTGCCCTACGACCTTTAATAAAAAAATATAGAACGGACTGTATTGTAAGGAAGCGGTACTAGGAACAGTGTGATTTCTCCTGTAATTACTAATAATTAATCACCCCCTTGGTTTTCTCGTTTTGACCGAAGCGCTAAACGCACCGTTTTATAGCCTTTTACTCTTATCCGACCTCAGTGCCTCAGCGCAGACCTCAAATCGGACTCTTCTGCATGATTGGCTCTGAATTCTGATATTCTCATGTCTGGTGTTCTGGCCAAGTTGTTAACAGGCTTTATAATACTCATCCGGTTCTTTTGATGTAAAAGTCAATCGTGTCTTAATTTTGATTCCAAACATAAAATTTTTATTTTTCATATTTATTATTTTCTTATATATTAATTTAGTTAATTTTTAAAATAATATATGATCAAATGTTGGACAGAGATGTTCTAAAAATATATATCATGTTTATTATAATTAGTTAATTAATCTAATTTTCTTAATTCATAATTCCTGTGTCAAACAGGGGAAGAAGTAAGAATTAAAGAAGGTAATGTACTACCTTTTGCTGTAAAAACTATATCTTATATTTAAAAGCGGAGGCAGTAGTAAAAAAGAGGATTTAAGAGGAAGGTAGAAAGACAAAGAGCATAATTGTGATGGTTAAAGGAGAACCTACATAGTACCTACCAAGAAGCTTCCTCTAATTAACTGGCCAACGTTAGAAACAGGGCATGCTTTATCAGTAATCAAGCGTCGTTATAGTATTAAAAATAGTACTGCGTCCATATACATCATTCCTCGAACTGTTGTTTTCATTGTTTTGTGACATGTAATGAATATATGGTATTGAATCTAACAAATGCAGCTAACTCCGATTTATAAATCACCTTGAACATGTTTCTGTATTTTACTAAAAAAATTTAAATTTTTTAATTTTTTTTTAATTCAACAACTTTTGAACTTGATCATTATTCAGGCTTTGTTTGGAATCATGTATGGAATCACTTATAAATACATTTCATATGAGTCGAGACAAAATTTTATTTACATACTTATCTCATATTCTGTAAATCATACGAGTCATTCCAAATAGGCTCTTAATATACATTATACTTTTAAGAATAAAGTTGATACAATAATAAATGAAGAATAAAATTCTACATTCATGAAAATATTTTTTCTTTCTACCCTATAAATATGACTATTTTTTTTTCCTCTGTAAATACGGCTATAAGAGCATCAAGCAATCATTCCATTTTTTAAGAATTCGAGATGGCAAATGTCACTAGGTTTTATTTTGTCCGAATCTTTCTTTTAGATATTGACTTGGGAGAATCACTATAAACTTTTGAGAGAGAAAAATAATTATAAAAAATTTTAATAATAAGTGAACCGATGTTATTTTTATACTGAAATTTGTTGTTGTATAATGTCCTGTTGTTATCATAACTTTTAGTAGTTATATTTGTTTTTGAGAATGTGATAGCAATTCTTCCTATTGAATTCAACAATAAATAAGATTAAATAATGAGTTTGAGACGTTGAAGCTGAGGCATGTGCTGTGAACATCTTGATTAGAACAGCCTCTTTTTTGGTCACATTGTTGAAGTGTCTTTTACATTTGGTATGGCTACACGCCCGCACACATTTCTGTGCCCTCATTAATACTGTCTCCCATTCCCCATTTACTTGGTTCCTAAGTTTTGCAATTTCACGCCACTCCTTTTTCTTTCTCTTTTGCACTTGTTACAATTACCAGTATTGTTTTATTGTAAGTTAATTAATTACTCCTCCGATCCTTAATATAAGACCCATTTAACTAATTTAATTAGATTAAGGAAGTTAGGTAAGTTAGTTAATTATAAGAAAGGTGACACATTTTTCCTAAAACATCATAATCATCTTTCTTAATACCCCATCTCCCTCTTCTACTTAATTATAGTTGAGGGAATATCCATAGGGGTAATTTAGAAAAAACTGATAAATATGAGAAACTGGTCTTATATTTAGGATCAAAACCAACTCAAGAATTGGGTTTTATATTAAGGACCGGAGAAGTATTAATTTTATTTGAAAACAATCTAAAATTACATGAATTTAAAATCATGGCTTTTATTTCAAAGTGATACGGTTAAAAATTGCATCAAACTTTAAAAAAGTATTACATGGTTGTGTGTGTGTGTTTTTTTTTTTTTTTTTAATTACGATGGTTGGATGGCCCCACAACTCAATGTACATCTAATCAGTCGTTTATTGTGTTCCCACTTTCCATTGGTAAGTAAGAACTTGTTCGAATATTCTTAGGTTTAGATTAGATTGGTTTTTTTGATTGGGTTGATAAAAATAAATGAGGTCTTTTTTTTTTTTTAGAAGGTTCCTTTTTTGTCATGGTTAACCGTCGACCTGCATCAATACGCATGAAAGGCATCAAATCAACGGCGTCCTCCATCTACCTATGTGGTTGTCAATTTGCATGTTTGTTCCAATTCGACCAAAATGACTCAATTGCCCCCACCCCACTTATTCTTTAATTTCTTTCCTTGCATCATGGCGACACTGACCTCACTTCATAACTGAATGTAAATTCAAGTCTCTCATTTAAATTTGAATTCGTCTTCAATAATAATCCACATAAATAGGTGTCCTCACGTATCTCGAATAATCAATTACAGTAATTGGTTTTTCATATTTTCATAAAAAATTTGGATTTTGATACTATCTCCGGTCCTTATTATAAGACCCCGTTTGATTTTTTGTTTGATTTTAATTATAAGACCCCAATCTATTTTGTCTCTCATATTTATGCATTTTTTTTTCCAAGATAATCCTTCTAATAATAATAGTTCTAGCCAATATACTTAATTAACAAGGATATTTTAAGAATAACAACTATTTATTACTATAACTTAACTTACTTCCTTAATCTCCTCAAATAAGTCAACTGATAATTAGGACCTAGTTTTGATTTTATCTTTTGCATTGTATTTAGATGTTGTGCGCTTGATAATTTGATAACTGGATGTAATATATGGTGCATTGTACGAAAAATAAGCATAGGATTCAATTTGATCTCACGATGAAATTAAAGTCAACAGAATATTATAGTGTTGAGAGAATTAGTTAGCACCTCCACCAAATCTTTATTTATTTATTTTATTTTATGTCACTAAAGTCCAATATTCAGCAAGACCACCAGACTATAGTCTATACTAGTGACTCTGATTCAAAGCTATGGTATCCTTCTAGTTTTTATCCATACATTATCCACTGAAAAACAAGTTATATTTTTGTATCAATTCAAGAAATGGCATAAAATTAATTTAATACAGACTACTTCGAATCTCATATCTTCTTACACTAAAACTGCACATTATAAGTTAAATATGGTGGAAATGACATCTCATTCCTAATAAATCATTACGCACACATATATATTCTCTATTTCTCATGAACTGGGCGAGTAGCTTCTAGCTTCCACGTATTTTTCATAATAAATATCACTGCTTGTAGTTTCTTTAAAGATGTGTTTGGTATGAGGGATTTGGGAGGGAGGGGAGGGATTTTAATCATTTCCCCTTGTTTGGCAACACACAAATTTTAGGAGGGGAGGGAAAATTTTTTAAAATTTCCCCTCCCCTCCCCTCCAAAATTAGGAGGATTTGGAGGGAAAGGGCAATATTTTGTCATATTATGACCATTATGCCGATATTTTGTCATGTTGTGACCATTATGTCTATATTTTGTCATGTTGTGACCATTATGCTCACGTCTTAAATAAAATAAGAGCAAAATTATCCATATTAAAATGTTTTTCCCTCCCCTCCCCTCTTTTTTTATAAATCCAAACAAGATAATATTAAAATCCTTCTACTCCCTTCCCCTCCCCTTCCCTCCATTAAAATCCCTCCCCTCCCTTTCCTCTCATTGAGCCAAACATACCCTAAGTTCTTTGATTGTTTTCACTTAGATTTTACTTTGATCCATGAGGAGAAAAGGGGGAAATTGAATTCTAGCCATTGCAAAACAGTACTTTGCAATAAGCAGCAAGATACCATACACTGACTTGTAAAGTGATTTTACTTCTCACGCAGGTTCAAAATTCTCGCTAGGATTACAACAGGACTTATATGCCAAAATATTTATAAATTATTAAGTATTTTCGTAGTAGGACTTAATATATTAGGTTAATTTTTTTTATTCATCAAGCACTCTAAAATATTCTTTTTGCTAATACCCAACATCCTAAAATAATTTTGTTATGCGCCCAGTGTTCTTAAAAAATTTGAGAACCACGAGATATGTGATGATGCAAACTTAGTAAGGAAACAAAGGCCAGAAATAAAAATATCTAGTTGTCTTTTATTTTTTATGTGATGAAGAATAAAGAGTGAAGATATGAGGTACACAGAGAGAGGTGAGGAAGAGACAGAGAAATGCACAAGGATGGATCCAACCACTCTGACCTTTTATTTCTTAAAGAAATTTCAACCACTTCTTCTACCTTATATTCCTGGATCTGGATCCATCCTTTCCCTTCTTTTACAACTCCTTCACTCTGTATTTATATTTCAATCCAAACAATTATGACACCTCCAATTCCTAATATTCAAACACAAGAATAATTAGGTTTTAAAATTATTGAATCTTCTCCCACATGCAAAGACAAAACCACCCCTGCATAATTCAACCAATGCACACCTTTCCACTGACCTGATGTCCCAACCGAACCTGCCCTTTCTTCTTTTTATCATTTCAAATAGCAGGAAAAGAAAAGCAAATATGCATTTTGTGACGTCTGCCACACGATCAAAAGGACAATTCCCCCCATTAAAAATCCAGAATTGAGTTCATAAGAGCAAGGCAGGGCTCAAATTAATGCTTTTGGGCCGACAATTGTAATTTTACAGGGACCCACTTTTATCGATGGAACAGATGTCACTTAATTAAGGGGAAAATAAAGTGGTGGTTTAAACGAGAAAAAGAACATGCTACTATAAAAGGAGAGCAATAAAAGGCAGTGAATCAAATAAAAGGAGACAGGAATTCTAGTCAATGCAAGGTATTTTAACTGGAAGCGACAATGATGATGGAATAGACACTGCAGCTATCAAACCAACTGAGCTCAACAATGTTGTGCTTATTTGGGAAAAAAACACGAACGAAGAGAATTGTGGAACAAAATTGGTGACCAGTGACCAAGCAAGAAATTAATGTATTAGTAATCAAATAGACAATTGTCCAACTCATCATCCTTTCTCTCTCTCTCTATGTATAAGGTTAAGGTGTATAGTGAATCTAACACTCTGAACTATTTTGTGGTGCGTCTAAATTTTAAAAAATATTTTTTAAAATGTGTAGCATCTTAGAGTATTTATTGATGCATCCAGCACCATAAAATATTAAGGGTACTGAATGCACTTAAAAAATATTTTGGGGGTACTTAATGCATCTAAAAAATATTTCAGGATGCTGATGCACCTTCATACTATGAACTACCTTCGATCCTAATTATAAGAGCTAGTTGACTAATTTGAAGAGATTAAGAAAATAAGTTAAGTTAGTTATTTGTAATAAATATATATTGTCTTTCCTAAAATATCCTTGCTAATCAAGTTTATTGGCTAGAACTACTATTATTAGAGGGACTATCTTGGAAAAGAATGTGTAAATATGAGAGACAAGTGAATTATGATTAAAATAAAAATCAACGAGGTTTTATATTAAGAACTAGAGATAATATATAAATATATATATAAAATAAAAATAAGTAATGATGCCTAAACTTTACCCAAAACGCAAGTCATTGCATATTTGAACCGAGAGGCCTCATATGCCATGAAAACCCCCTCCTCCATGCTTTTGTTAACAAGTGATTATTGTTCTGACTTCATCATGATTTCATCAGCTTTTGTCCTTATAATTTTTAATATTATTTTTTCTGGCCAATTTTTGCACTCTATTTTTACTGCCATTTTTTCAATAAAGTAAGAATGAGAATATCCTTAAAAACATTTCAAAAAATAAAGCTTTCTTAGAGTAAAATAATAAGACGCAGAGGTAAACTTTATTAGCTCTAAAATTTCTGTTGAGAGAGATACCCACATTTAGTATTTAATATTATCTCGAATAAAATTGTCTTTAATAAGAGGATATTTATGTTTTTAGCAAAAAAAAATTATTAGCTCTCTTTTTTTATCTTTTAATTGCCGTATACACTGCTTTAACTAGACTATAATACATCTCTTTGCTTTTTCCCCCCTGAATCATGGTTAGGATAAAAACATCTAATCAACGAAAATTGTTTCGTGAAAAAAGGAATGCATAAAAAAAAGGTATTTTGTTTATGATTAAAAAAACAAAAAAAAAAGGTGACTATGGTGGTGGCTGAGTGGCTCTACTCATTGCACACATTTTAATTTTCAAAAAGGGATTGAACTGTTCTTTTTTGTGGGTAAAAAGTACAGATCATGCGGAAGCCACATTTTTATGGATCAGGTGCTTGATTACAACACGAATTAATCTGTACTTATCATCCAAAACAGTGGCTCCTGTTACTTAAAGAAAGGGAATGTTGTGTGTAAATAGAAGAGGGCACTTCAAACTTACATCACGTGACATGCACGTGTGATCTCAATGCTCTTCGCGCGCGAAACATGCACCATGGCAAAAACGGAATATCCTCACAATCGTTGTGCCCGTAGAGAGCCATTTGTTTATTTTGAGTAAGATTAATTTTAAATAAGTATTGTGAATAAAAAAAATTATTTATGTACAAAGAGCTTCTCCTTATACTAAACACAGCTCGACTTAAATACAGGTCAATTCATGATACTTGATACCAAAAAAGTCAAAAAATACAAAAAGTGAGATGTAACACACACACACACCAGATTAAATATTTTGTTAAATTATTCAAATTGAATGATTTTTTTTATGACCTTGCATTCAAATTGAATGATGGACACTGTGCAACTATTTTTTTAAATTAATGAGCATACAATATTAGTGCAAGCAAGATGATTAAGCAAGCTAATCATATGCAATAAACAATAATTAGAAATATTAACACGTCATTATTGCTGGTCCTATATATATGTATTGCAAGTAGTTTAAAAATAAGGCGTGACGTTCTTAACTTATTGATTAAATATTGTATTAATTCATTGCACTTCAATATTATATTGCTGCTTTTTTTGATATAAGCAAAATTATATCACCATATGCAAAATTATATCACCATATGTAGTAACTAAACAGTAATTCAGGAATTTATATTATCCATGGACATACAGATCTCTTAAAAAATAATAAACTAACTTTGAATATTTAATTAAGTCAAACAAGGGTGAGCGTTGTAGAAAACTGGCATCACGTGGGAGGCGCTGAAAGGAACGTTAGAGTTGGTGCTAAAAGGTCAATCTCTGAT